>NC_083346.1:89810716-89932632 GCF_019175385.1 Lycium barbarum | reverse complement strand
CGAACCGCTTGACTGACCCCTTCATAGTCCATTCATGTTGGTTGGGGATGGCTGGAACCAATCAGAAGTGCAAATCGCGCAAGCGAAGCCGGGAAACGGACCGCAGCGCAACGACTAGGACTCGTGTCGGAAGGAGTTTTGAGCGTGAGCTAACACTCATGCAGCGGCAAGGACCCGCAACTCTCGAAGGGGCCACCAACCGCCCGAATCACTGTAGCAAACCCTCTCTTTACTCAATGGATAGCGCTTATTCTCTTTCAATCAACAAAATGAGAAATCCAAAAAAGAGGTCTTTATTGAAGAGGCTTTGCACCTGAAATAGGACTAATGCAGATCCAGAAGAATGGTCTGGGCTTTCGAAAAGATGAAGATGCAAGGGGTAAAGAGACAGTCTTTTGAACAACCAAGCTGACATAAGGATTCTAGCTCGCGCCCACTTAGAGCAGATGGAGATTCTCGGACGGGGAAAAGCGGCACTCGACATCTATTAAACAAGACCAAGAACAAAGCCATACCATGCCCTCGGGAGAAAGTAGTGATGATTGCCATGAATGCTGCCCTCGAGGACGTGTACAAGAAGGTCTTTGCCGATTCCTATCAACATGGTGCATCTCAACGTAGAGGGGCGTGAAAAGTGGAGACTTTGACCGAATGAATAGGGATCAATTGATAGACATTTTTCTTGAGGAAGAGAATCCAGGATGAACGCTTTTTTCATTCGCTATGCGCTGACTGGATGCGTACTCGCGTGATCAATCGATGGACGGGGGAATTGCGTGAATGATGAGACCGGCCTAACCTAAAGGCAAGGCTCTTCCCTCTCTTGATGGCGAATCTTGATTGACTGACACTAGGAACCGATTCGGAGAAAGAAGAAGCATGGCATGAGATAGGCGGCGGAGAAATTTCCGATAGCGAATTACTTGACTCGATGGATGGAGGGAGAGCCCTCCAACTCAAGCACGAAATCAATGTTGAGTCAACAATCATCGAGAGGGGTACCACCAAGCGAGATCGAGACCAGCCCCTTGTATAGGTATAGGGTTCCAAACCTGCGCTTCTTCAAATATCCCAACAATCTAAATAAAGTAGGGACTTCAAAGCTTGACTAAGAAGGGAGAAAGTTGACTTTGAGAAAGAAAAGGGGCGCCCTAGCTGCAATCAAAAAACAGCGCTAACGAGCAAGAAAGGGCCCCTTACTATAGATAGGGCCTTAGCGCTTTACTAATAACAAACATATATAGGGCTGCCTTTTTTCAGCTTGATCGGAATCGATTCTATGATTGAATAGCAGAAGTGCTACTTAGTAGTAGAAACTCGGAGAGACAGACAGAGAGGGGACTCTTTCATACCTGCTAACTCCTAGGATGAGAAGTAGGTCCCTTGTTTTTGGCAGGAAGAGTTCCAGCCTTTGTTGCCCCTCGGTAGAGTGAGTCTACTTAGCGAACTGGCAGGACGCGGAGATCTATTGATCAATATGAATCTCGAGAGTGGATGGTTGATCGCCGCCTCCTTGTCCTGGAGGCTCTCCGGCCGGGGAGGGGCTTGCTATCGTAACCTTTTCTCCCGGTGTATGTGAAAAAGAGTGACGAACTCATTTTTCTTCGGTCATAGGTTGGTCCAAAGAACGAGAGTCGGCTTCCAACATGTTGTCCGTTGTTCCTCAGTAGCTCAGTGGTAGAGCGGTCGGCTGTTAACCGATTGGTCGTAGGTTCGAATCCTACTTGGGGAGATTTTGGAGTTATCGCTTTTCTGACCTAGCGCTTGCCTCCGGTGGTGTCCTTCTCCTTTGTTTCTAAACTAGCAGAATCGTGGGACATCAAAAGCGGGAAGTTGATTGTTGGTTTTTATTCCTCACTCTCGTATAGGTTAACTTGGTTCGTTCCATTCTTAGGGAAGGATCCACTGGAAAGACTGGAGTGGTATCTTCATTAGCCGGAAGGAATTAGTCTCCACTAGCGTCATTCGAAGAACGAACAAGAAAAGGCTTACTGTTTAGGATAGATGGATGTGGCCCAATGGCTAAAGCTCTGCCAACTTTTTGTAGACTGAACTCTCTTCTCTTTAGGCTCTGAGTTCTTTTTGGGAGGGGATGGTCTAATTTACTAGTGGCAACGAATTTCTTAAATGACTAGATTCTCCCGGAACGCTAGCTAAGCTAATCGTCTTAGTTCCCTGAAATGAAATCAATAAGCTTTTTGATTGATTCAGGGCGCCGCCCCCCTTCAACGAATTAGAACCCATTGAGGAGGGCCTCGGCCCGGGAAGGGGAGAGTGGCCGAGTGGTCAAAAGCGGCAGACTGTAAATCTGTTGAATTTTTTCTACGTAGGTTCGAATCCTGCCTCTCCCACTTGGTTGTTGTAGACTTCAGAGAAGAGAAAAGAGGCATTCGTCAGCGTAGGAAGGCCAACCGAGCGAAGCTCTTTCTTTTTTTTGGCCGTGCCGTGAAGTGAAATTGTATCGTATGTTAGTTAGAGAGGTTGGCGAACTACTACGATCTATAGATTTCCCATCTATATCCAATCCCAACGAGAATAGAAGCGAGTCGCTTCCGGCCTGTCTTGTAGTCGTAGTCTTTTAGCTTATGTAGTCGTCGGCCTTCCTACACGCATGCGTCCGCCAGAATGCCTCCTTGGTTCGGGACGAAGCCAAGCCGATACATACGATAGGCGAAGGAAAGACCCCCATTTCATAGCGCCTGGGGAACGCAAGTTTGATCGAGGATTGGAGAGGAGAGGTGGAAGAAAGGGCTCGGGATGGATTTAGGAGTCTTTGTGCGAGCCGTATGCGGTGAGAGTCGCACGTACGGTAACGAGGGGGGTTCGCGTCTATACGTGTAGTGTGGTGCTTAGGCCTACCCACCCTATTTGTTCCATGATCTATGGGTCTACTGGAGCTACCCACTTCGATCAATTAGCCAAGATTTTGACCGGATACGAAATCACTGGTGCTCGATCTAGTGGTATTTTTATGGGATTCTATTTATCGCTGTAGGATCCCTATTCAAGATCACTGCAGTTCCTTTTCGGGCGGTTGTAGGACGGCCGCCTATAGGTGGTAGGGTAGGGTGGGTGGTACCGCTCTGCGGCCAATCTTTCTAACCGCAGCGCGGGCCGGGCTTAGAGCGCGTGAAACTCATCACTACCTCGTAAGGGCGTTGAGACCTATAGCATGTTACACGAAAGCGCCGCTTTCTCTGTAGTGTTGTCACACAGCTAGCCCGCCTAGAAGAGCAACTCGCTCTGTAGTGTTGTCACACAAGATAAGCACGCCACCCGCCTACTGGCCGGGCGAATTGAAGTTATCTTCCGGTCAACTGTCCACCCAGTCAAGTGCAAAAAACACAGTAGAATCACCTAACGCACGCTGTTGGTGTGCTTCCTGCTCGCGAGGAAAGAAAGAAAAGCGAGAGGGTTCAGTTCAGATTTGACTGTTTGCAGCATGGGAGCAGATTCCCCAAATAATCCCTAGGAACAATTAAAAAAAATCTCGGTAATGAAAACTATAGGGGGCTGTATTGGCGAGATCCAACGGTGAGCAGTTGCCCAAAAGAAAAATCGCCTGGAAGTCCGATGACCTTTAGTACTGTACTCTACCCTCGAACTAGCAGCCTTCGCGCCAAGCAAGACCGCCCTTGTCCCTTTCCATTCTCTATTCCGCCTCCTTCTTTGCTTTGTTCCAATAGAGTCTAAGGCAAAGTGGTTCATATGCCTACTTTACCTACTTGACGAAAGGGAACGAACAACCTTTTATTTCTGGGTTTATGGATTGGATTCAGTCAGCCTCACGACATAATCAGAGTAAGGTTTGGTTACTGGCAATCGCTTCTCCAAAGGCGACCCTCTCGAGTTTTTGGCTGTTTCCATCATTGAAGTAGCCTTTCCTCGCCCTACCAAACGAAAGAAGTCACTATCAAACTGCTCGCCCTATTGAAGTACCAAAGGTGCGCTCCGCCCGGTGACTAGGAAATGGGTTTGCCCTTGAATTGAAGTGATGAGGTAGGAAAGAGGGAAGTAGGGCTCCTATTGACTAAAGGTTGGTTCTTCGCTTTCCTTTAGAATGAAAGTTTCTATGAAGCCCCTCTCCTTATAGTCAAGTGGCTGAATGCCCCTACTACTTACTTTGTCTGATTCAAAGAACAGCCCCCCCCCCCCAACTAGTTGTATAGGGTGGGGTGCTTGTGAAAAACTGCTTTGGATATGAGTAATTCCTAAAAAAAAAGGAAAAGTCCGGTATTTGACAAAGATCTTTCTATCAATAGATAGGAATGAGTGTTCGATATAAGGGGATAGGATCCATCTGCTCTTTATGTCACAATTGTTTTGTGAGAGATCGAGATTTTTTTCATCGAAAACGACGAAGGCCGAGGATGGCCTACGGTGCGTCTTATCTGAAGGGAACACGCATTTTTTACCGTCGTGGTATGATTGTCGGGCCCTCTCCTCGTTTCACCCTTCCTATTGGGATAGCAGCCTTCGGGCTTTGCCTGCCCTTTTGAATCCAAAATTCCGGCTCGGCCCGGGAAAGCGCTGGCAACAACTGAAAGGAAGGGGTCCATGTAGCTGTTGTGTCCGCCCCCTTCTTAGTCAATGGGGCACAGTAGGTTCGGCATCTACTACAAAAGAGAGAATCCACTTCAGATAACCTCGTCTCTGCTAGGCAGCGTGTGGAATGGCCGAGAGCGAACCTTTTTGGATATATAATCCAAGTCGAGAGTAGAGTTACAGGAAAAGCCGTCTGATGGAAAACTACTTTCACGTTCGGTTCAGAGAGCACTTTTTTCGTTGAGAATTCCTCGTTACCTTTTGTGTGAATTCCCCAGCGGCAAATTCAACACTTGTGGGGCCCTATCTATTCCATCTCTCGAGCCCCAAAGAAAACCCCCTACCCTTTGGATCTATATATCTTTTGACTCTATATATGTGGGCACCTGATATCTATGAGGGTTCACCCACCCCGGTTACAGCATTCCTTTCTATTGCGCCTAAAATCTCTATTTCTGCTAATATTTCATGTGTATCTATTTATGGTTCTTATGGAGCTAGATTGTAACAAATCTTCTTTTTCTGCAGCATTGCTTCTATGATCTTAGGAGCACTGGCCGCCATGGCCCAAGCGAAAGTAAAAAAACTTCTAGCTCATAGTTCAATTGGACATGTTGGTTATATTCGTACTGGTTTCTCATGCGGAACCATAGAAGGAATTCAATCACTACTAATTGGTATCTTTATTTATGCATCAACGACGATAGATGCATTCGCCATAGTTTTAGCATTATGGCAAACCCGTGTCAAATATATAGCTGATTTGGGCGCTCTAGCCAAAAAGAATCCTATTTTGGCTATTACCTTCTCCATTACTATGTTCTCATACGCAGGAATACCCCCGTTAGCCGGCTTTTGTAGCAAAATCTATTTGTTCTTCGCTGCTTTGGGTTGTGGGGCTTACTGCCTAGCCCAGTGGGAGTAGTGACTAGCGTTATAGGTCGTTGGGCGGCCGGAAGGTTGCCACGAGTAAGTAAGTTTGGGGGACAGAAGGCAGTTCTCCGTGCACCGGACACGTAGCTTACCGAATCAGTTGCGACACGAATGGGAATGCATGCTATGAAAGATAGGGTCGAGTCTGATACATCAACCGTCTACTCAATATCCTTGTACGAGTCCACAATGACTACACGAGATGAACCTTGGTTTGGTGAATTGAAGTTGGCCTTAGGTCTAATAGGACTCCCAGTTACTGCGCGTGATCGTATACTGAGGTGCTCCCCGCCGATTGTTGGAACGACGCAAGCCGGCCGGGTCTCGATTCAGAAAGATGAAGGGCCAAAAGTCTAAATAAGGGGTTACAAATTCCCCATCTCATTGGGGGCGAAAAACGAATCAACTTCTCGATATGATACAGCCCTTTCGATTTTAGTTGGGAAAGAACGGCGAAGTCCATCCGAACCATCCAATGAAGAATAAGAGGAGATCAAAGCGCTAATGGCACACGAAGCGCATGCGGAACGGGCACGGAGAAAAAGAAGTGTGGAGGAGAAGAAGCCGAGCTCATTCCCTTCGCTTTCTAGGCCCAAAGCAGTGCAGTCTTTCCTATCCAAATCAAGGATTTGGGGCTTCTTGCTACGCTACAACACTATAGAAATCCATTTTGATTAGTAATATATATGAATATAAAGATAGATTCATCCATCTATCCTATCCAGTTTCGATTTTGATAGCTAAAAAAGAATCGATTTCATTCAACCTTTGATTCAAAGAACTGCGCTTAGCCCCCCGCTTATGAAACGGCTCTGCTGCAATGGATGGCAGAGGGTCCGTAGTACCCGAAGCATTGGAGTGATCCAGTAGCCGGGAAGGGGCCTAGAAGTGCCTACTACTACACCACACAACAATTGGCTCTACACATTTACCGAGCTAACCCCTGTCCAGTGCCTGGCAGAGCTAAGGGGGATTCAATCCTTACACTTTATCCCCATCTTCGCCCAGGCTAACGGGGCCTTACTTATTAAGGGGGGAGAGTGGAGCCTCGAAAAGCACTGTTGAGAGGAAGATCCTTGGCCCCTCTTCATTCTCTACAGGGTTCCAAACCTTTCTTCAACATAGGTGACAACGAGCCAGGCAGAGATGGAAGAGATCAAACACGGGAATTAGAAGCAAGCTCGCCTTCCTTTTTGATCATTTTGATAGAGGGGGATGAAGAAAGTGGACAAAAGAGACTCGCATTTCTCATCGAACAAATACAGGAAAAGAATCATATTGAAAACGCTCCTAACCCAACCCCTTCCTTCGTAGAGCCCGTGTATTGTAAGTGATCTGAACCTACCGAGAGCGAGCCTCTCATAGAGGCAAGTGAAGTTGATGAGCCGTATGATGGGCAACTATCTCCTGTGGTTCGGAGAGGACTCAGCTGTTAGTTAGTACCCCCTTGGTTTCGAGGTGGACCTTTTCACTCTATTTTATTATATACGCTTAGCGAAAAGAATGTTTTTTAATACTCCTAGGACATGGATTCTATATGAACCAATGGATCGTGACAAGTTGTTACTACTAGCAATGACTTCCTCTTTCATTACTTCATTCTTTCCATATCCCTCTCCTTTGTTCTCAATTACTCATCAAATGGCACTCAGTTCATATCTTTAAGTTCGATCATTGACAAGGTTCAAAGAAAGGGTGGGCCATTGATAAAGAATCGATGGAAAACCACAATGCTAGCAGATGGCGGACCTCCGCTTTTCTTTTCATTAATGAAACCTGCCAGTCATTATTATTATGAACTCAACTAAAAGGACCCAAAATTTGGATTTCAAAGGCTTGTTCAAAAGAAAAAAAAGACGTGGGTGGCATTATGACTGGGGTGTCAGTTAGAAAGGTTCGACCAATGTCCGTTCAATCAAGAAGCATTCTTTTTTTCTTAACTTAAGGAAAGGGAAGAGGGCTTTCTAAGAAGGGATTGGGACCTATGAACAGAACAACACAACAAAATGATGAAATAAAGAAGAATGAACGGGAGGCATCGGAGGAAGGACTGACGAACTTGTTACTTGTGTTTGGTTAACTACTTTATAGACTTAGGGTTCTTTCTCGTAAGTGGTATACCTACACCCCGCACGCACACTCACTATATCTATATACGTCAAACTTTCTAGCCTTTCGAAAAAGCCCCTCTCCTTACAATCAAGTGGTTGAATGCCCCTCTCCCTTCTTTTGAATCTACGCCCCTCTCCTTATAGACCTCGGCTGCTTCTCCTCCACACTTCTTTTTCTCCGTGCCCGTTCCGTATGCACTTCGCGCGCCATTGGCGCTTTGCTCTCCTCTTATTCTTCATTGGACGGTTCGGATGGATTTCGCCATTCTTTCCCAACTAAAATCAAAAGGGTTGTATCACATCGAGATGTCAATTCGTTTTTCGCCCCCAATGAGATAGGGAATTTAGAACCCCCTATTTAGACTTTTGGGACCTTCATCTTTCTGAATCGAGACCCGGCCGGCTCGCATCGTTCCAACAACCGGCGGGGAGCACCTCAGTATACGATCGCGCGCAGTAACTGGGAGTCCTATTAGACCTAAGGCCAACTTCAATTCACCAAACCAAGATTCATCTCGTGAAGTCATTGTGGACTCGTACAAGGATATTGAGTAGACGGTTGATGTATCAGACTCGACCCTATCTTTCGTAGCATGCATTCCCATCTGTGTCGCAACTGATTCGGTAAGCTACGTGTCCGGTACACGGAGAACTGCTTTCGGTCCCCCAAACTTACTTACTCATGGCAACCTTCCGGCCGCCCAACGACATATAACGCTAGTCACTACTCCTACTGGGGCTAGGAAGTAAGCCCCACAACCCAAAGCAGCGAAGAACAAATAGAATTTTCTACAAAAGTTGGCTAACGGGGGTATTCCTGCGTATGAGAACATAGTAATGGAGAAGGTAATAGCTAAAATAGGATTCGTTTTGGCTAAAGCACCCAAATCAGCTATATATTTGACACGGGTTTGCCGTAATGCTAAAACTATGGCGAATGCATCTATCATCGTTGATGCAGAAATAAAGATACCAATTAGTAGTGATTGAATTGCTTCCATGGTTCCGCATGAGAAACCAGTACGAATATAACCTACATGTCCAATTGAACTATGAGCTAGAAGTCTTTTTACTTTCATTTGGGCCATGGCGGCCAGTGCTCCTAAGATCATAGAAGCAATGCTGCAGAAAAAGAAGATTTGTTGCAATGTAGCTCCATAAGAACCATAAATAGAAACACATGAAATATTAGCAGAAATTGAGATTTTAGGCGCAATAGAAAGGAATGCTGTAACCGGGGTGGGTGAACCCTCATAGATATCAAGTGCCCACATATATAGAGTCAAAATATATATGGAGTCCGAAGGGTAGGGGGTCTTGACTCTCGAAAGGTGGAACATGACAAGTATTTTGGAACGGGGGGAGTACTGAAAAATGTGGTTCAACCTTTATCTTGTATTTTTCATGGTTTGTTTAGGGAAAAATGAATTTGTCGAATAATTGTAATTGGTTGGCTTGATTATATCTTGTTTCACTTTATTCCTATCAGGGAGACACAATTGAGAATATTAAAGCAGAGGCTTGTTTGTTGAGACACAAAAATGAAAACCTTTACAAACAAGTTGAGGGTTTCCAAATAAGTCGGTTGAATGAGGTTGAAGAGCTGGCCTACTTGAGGTGGGTTAACTCATGTTTGCGACAAGAGTTACGTAGTTGACATGTGATAACATTTCTAGCCCTCATGGCAGTGAGAAAAGTAGGGAATTACTTTGATTGTCTTATGATCATAGTGATGATGACTCAAAATGTAGTAGCACAAGGAGGTTAAGCCTTGTTAAGAAGCTAAAGAAATGGCCTATTACCGATGAAGATATGCAACTAGTCGAGATCCCAGATAATGTCATTATAGTTGGGAGGATTCACAAAGTTATAATCGCATGCACCCGATAAGTGTAACGACCCGTTTGGTCATTTATGCACTTTTGACACATTTACCCTCGTTGACCCTTCCACTAATTCCGTTAGAGTGATTTTGACCCACGCGGATGGGTGGCATGGTTCCCGAAGTAGTCGGGAGAGTCTTGACGGAATTTAGAATATTTTAAGTTGAAAAGTGAAAAAGTGAAAAAGTGTTGACCAATAGTTGACTTTTGGGTATTTGTGTCTTTTTGGGATTTCCATCAGTTCCATTAGGTCCGGATAGTCAATTATGATGTGGTAGGATATTTGGTTTGATTCCCGAGGCACTTGGGGGCGTTTTGGTCCTTGGGTTGGAAACTTGGTTTTGGGGGTTGAGCGGGTCAAGATGACCTCGTTTGGGAAATCCGAGGCCACGGATGCGTTCGTAGCGTGTTTTTATAGTGGTTGTATGATTGGTTTGTATCCGGGAGGTCTCGGATGAGTGTCAGGCTGAACTTGGTGAAAATCAAAATTTTCTGGTTTCTAGTGTCCGAATGTGCGGAATTGGGGTCACATCTGCGGGCCCGCCTATGTGGGACTTGGTTCTCCGATGCGAGGTAATGAGCTGTTTAATGAGTCCGCAGCTGCGGATATTTCTCTTTAGATGCGAGGCCGCATCTGGGGGAGGGGGATCCTCATATGCGAGATCGCTGGGTTCAGAACCTTAAGTTCCCAAATTCGAACCATTTCTTCCCATTCACAAAATTGGAGACTTAGAGGTCTTGGGCGACGAATTTGGTAAGCTTTTGTGGAATCTTCCATTGGGTAAGTCTTCTACCTTCTTTTAAGTGTTTGTGTTACCATTAAAGTGGAGAAATCATGTTAGAAAACCATGTTTAAGTTGGGGGGTTTTGGGATGATAAATCCTAGGTTGATTTGGAACCATCTTTCTTTCTAAATCATGTTTTATTGGGAAATTTCCTTGATTCTAGTCATTAAATCATTGGGTAACTAGTTGCCAACCTTGAATTCCTCTTTTACTTGAAATCTTGATTATGGAAAATAAGGATTTCTTATAAATTGGGGTTTTTTGATGAAATAGTGCAACTGATGCATAATTGAGACTAAATTGTGGTGATTATGGGTTATTGAACTTCCTAAACCTTGGGTGGCCTAAATTTCTTATAAATTCCTCTTTTAGTTGGGCCTGAGGTCCTCTTTTTAAAGGTAGTTTTTAATTCCGAATGGTTTTGTGGAAATATGGGTATTGTTAGTTTTGTAGTCTAATGTAGAATAATGATTTGATAGACTTTGATTGTTCGGAGGCTCTTCGAAAGGGGAAAGCTCTAGAAGATTAGTTCGTGGCACCTGCTCGGCTTCGAGGTAGGGCATGGTTTACTTATATCTAGACTTCGATTAGCAAATCGTATATGTATAGTAGTGATTAATGGAGAAAGCACGATAGGTTGATATGCCTTCGGGCATGGTGTGGAGTTGTATTCTGACTAGGTTGGTATTGTCAGTTGTTATGTGGGCTTGTCGCCATACTTGTGATTTCTATGTATTGATGTGACACTTCCTAGTTCTTGATATCTTACTTATCTCATTGATCTTATGAAATGTGGAAGGACTGATACTAATAACTCGGATTATGATTTGCATTCATGGAAATTATTATGGCTTCTATGATATGTGATAATGATGAGGTTGATTTATGCATGGCATACATACCATATTTCATGTGTTATTGATTGCCATGATTACATTTAAAATGATGATAAGTGAGAGCCTCCGAGGTCTTTGCCAGAGATCGTAAAAGAGAGAGAGTGCCGATGTAACATACCGGAGCAGAAAAGAGTGCCCGTGATCCGAGGTAACATACCGGAGCAGAAGAAAGTGCTCATGCTCCGAGGTACATATCGGAGCGAGCATAGTACATGGACTTCGCTAGTCCCCTATGAGTCATGACTATTGTGACATTGTCCTTAGCATGTGCGTACGGTACGGAGAGGAGGCCTGAGGGCATTGCATAGCATATTATTACATTCATTCCACATCATCGCATGGTACATTATTTATTGATTTGTGGTTGTTGACATACTGAATTATTGTATTTGTGAGGGTTTATTTGATGACTTGATGGACTTGTGGATTAGAGGCTTCACCTAGGCTTATGACTTGAGTTGTTGAGTTCCATTGTGGCTATCATTATGGCGTGACTTTCCTGATTGTCGTTATTATGTGTTATGTCGATTGCTTATCTGTCCTATCTGTTAATTGTTGTCTATGTATATGCCTGAACTAATCGTTGTCGGTCTATGATACCTACGAGTACGTGTGTTTGTACTCATACTACACTTGTTGCACTTTTTCTTAGGCGCAAAGTTTGTTGTTGGCTCCAGCTCCCGTCCTCTCGAGTGATTCCGAGGCTACCTGATTGAGACTCCAGGGTGAGCAATGTTCCTGATCCGCAGCTCCGAGGATCCTCTTGATTACCTGTCTTTTTACTTACTCTTGAGACAGTTATTACTATGTATTCATGAGACTAGTTCTAGTATTCATACTTGTATTATTGATAGTTGCTCTTGTACCATTTCAGACTAGATCCTTGGGTTGTAGTATTTCCTTACTTCCGCACTTTCGTTATTTATATATATATCTATTGTGACCCGGTTATTCAAGCTTTACTTTCGTATTTCGGATTTAATGTTAGGTTATAAGGGAAGGTTTGCCCACAGGGGGATAGTGTGGGTGCCCTAACGATTCACGAGTTGGGTCGTGACAATGTGATTCCTCTTCAAGTGTTGCAGACGTTCGTAGTAGTATGATCCGTGAAATTGAGAACAAATCATCATATCTGCTGGCTGTAAGTTCTTTCTCTCTAGTCTTCTCATTCTATTATTGTCAACAAGGCACACTTAACCATATCAATGACCGGTATATTGCACTCTAATGGCTCAAGATGTCCAAAAACAATAACACTGTATCTGGTTTTCCTTTATCCTCCTTTCCCATTATCTAGTCCAGCAATGAGGAAGTATTAGATTTTTCCTAGCAGAAGTTTTCCATTTCAGTGTATGGACTCATTTTTACTCCTGATTGCATATTGTTGTCCCACTTCCAGATCAGGGCAGATGTGGACCATATTTTGGCAATCCAACAATTAGGACAGAGTCAGGTTTCTCTTGCACAGATTTTTGGTAAACATTCTGTTGGCAATAACAATGACGTACTCTGTGTGATCACGATCCTGATGAAGTTTTACCCTTGGAGATCGCGCTCCCATCACCGCCATTGCATTGAACAATTGATTAAAGTCAACGCACCCTTTTTACTTTATGTGGTTGCGACACCTTGTGTGTGATCTTGATACTCAATGGTTCTTTGTGTCGCGATCCCTCTGAAGGATGCACCAGGAAAATTTACAATATCAAATCTGGTGCGGTGGTGCCGAAACTCACCTGAGACCCTCGATTTTCAACCCATACCATGCCAACAAGTTCCAAATGGTATTGTTGACTTATACAAAGTCTCAAACATGTTTTGGAGTACAAACTCTCAAAAAGAGGGGTTGAATTGTTACAGAAGTGGCGGTAGTTACAAGTTACAACTTACATGCACAGACACCAGTTCATATCGTGGCTGGCAGTCCAGAATAGGCTTGCAACCAGAGGCGGAGCTAGGATTCGAAGCTTGTGGGTTCGGGGTTCTAATTCATTAAAGTTACTGGGTTCTTAATTAATAATTTGTACATATTTTGATAAAATTTTTAATATAAATATATGGTTCGGACAAAAGCTACGGGGTTCGGCTGAACCCCCACCCGAAGGGCTGGCTCCGCCCCTGCTTGCAACTATGGATAGATTAGCGAAATGGGGGATTCATGTGTCCTATGCAATACTGTGGCTGTGGAAACTTTGGATCACTTATGTTTTGAATGCAAGTATACCAGATTCATTTGGGCTACTCTTCTCAAGTGGAAGGGGGTAACAAGACAAGTTGGTTCATGGGCTGAGGAAATAAAATGGCTAACCAAACCGGTGCTAACAATAGACGTTCATCTTTGCTGCAACAGTGTATCAAATTTGGGCAGGAAGAAATTCAAGAAGATTCAAGGCTAAATGCAAATCTAGTGTGCTGATCATCAGATATGTCAAACTGCAACTGCACATTAGAGGGGAGAAATTTTGTAAATGGAATAGGCTACATAGTTATCCTGTATAGGCTATCTTTATCTCTGTAAATGCTTAGTGATAGCTTAGAATAGGGAAGGGAAAATGGTCAAATTTACCCTCCAAGTATGGTTTATAGTTTAAATTTGCCCTCCGTCAAAATTTGGGGTCAAATTTTCCCTCCCCGTTAGGATACTTGTTATATTTGCCCTTTTTTGGATGGAAGTGTGACTTGGACTAAAAAATTAGCCACGTAGACTCCACGTAGACTCCCAAACTCAATTATTTTAGCTTGTCTATTTAGTTTTGACACATAAAACTAACACTTTAATATTGTATAGGTAATGGACATGTTGGTAGCCAATGAAAGTGAGGTACATGGGCTACCAACTACAGTCCTACAACAGTAGAGCTTTACAAGGACTATGAGGTTATTGCTGAAAATTGTGAGATCTATTTCAATGGTGATGTTGGATATGAAGTGTCTGAGGGAATTGGCACACATGTTGTGGACCCAACCTTGAAAAAATGCACCTGTAGAGCAGTAGAGCTTTTCGTTCCCTCTCTTTTATCTTTTCTAAAATAAAAGGATTATGTTTGTATTATTTTATATGATGGGTAAACGGGTCACGGGTTATGAGTTAAAATAATTGAGTTTGGGAGTCTACGTGTAGCCTACGTGGCTAAGTTTTTAGTGCAAGTCACACTTCCATCCAAAAAAGGGCAAATATAACAAGTATCCTAACAGGGAGGACAAATTTGATTTCCAACTTTGATGAAGGGCAAATTTAAACTATAAACTATACTTAGAGGGTAAATTTAACCCTTTTCCCGATAGGGAATCAATGAGGGATTGGCTCTTCAGTCCAAAAAGAGCTAGTTGTGTATAATGAGTTACTTGGTTAAATAAATTATTTTAATTTGACCAAAAAAAAAAAGTCACAGCTCACACTATTCAGTTGGGATGCGGTAGAAATAACTTGGCTGAAGTGCATGTTCATCTTTGTGGCATTCAATGGGGCATCTGTAAGTAAAAGGTAATATGATTTGGTATATATTCCAAATTTTTCGAATTCTATTTTGTTTTCCTCTCGGTTATAGGTACCCGCATTGGGTCTCGACCATTCAAGGGGACATTGTAAAAGTAATTTTTCATATACAACTCAAATCTGAAACATCTGATTAAAAACGAAGGAATTCCATTATTTTGGTTCAAAATAAGGGTCTCCTCACATAATTAAAAACGAATTAACTTTATTTTTTTATATTTACCCTTATTAAGTGCTAAGTGACCAGATTTCAATACCTATTTAATTAAGAGTAGTTGATTCAAAATACCTATTTTTCTCTAGAAATAGTATTTTCTTAAGGGGTGTGCTAAAAGCTAAATAAACACTTTGAACCGGAGGGAGTAATACTTTACATACTAAAAATGGATCTTGTTTATGAAACATGTTATTTCCTTGACCATAATACAATATAAGTGGTTTATTTTCTAAACCTCCTATTCTAATTTGCCTTACCTGAACTTAGAACCCCTCCCAGTTGCGAACACTTTCTTCTATATCTCGTCTAGGGATGGTAAGCGGTGCGGTGCAGTGCGATTGTAAGACAAATCCACATATGACCCACAGAGACTTTAACCCGTTCACTTCACATAGCATAATTTACTGTTTTCAACAGCCCCGCTTAACATTTTTTTTTTTTTAATTTCTTAATTTGAGTATATAATATTAAATCGTGATTCATTTTTAAAAAGTTATTTTCTCGCTAAATGTAATCCCTTAATTTAATATTAACTTTTATTATCATCTCCTTCCATGACTTCTCAGTTGCTCAATGAAATTACAGGTCGCCTCCTTTCTTCCTTAGTGTCATTTAATCCTTCTTAGTTTTTTTTAGTTGTCTAAAGTTAAGTTTTTTTTCTCATTCATTTGTTTATTTATTGCTGGAATATCGGAGACAAAAATTACAGATCTATGTCTTACTATCTTTTACACTCCCTAGGGCGCTTTCAATATAAAAAATCCGAAAGTCTGTTGTGATTGTTGGTATTTCATTTGTTAAAAGTTACAGTTTGTATTTTATTTATTTGGTAAGTTAAAATAGCACAATATATGAAAGGAGTTTTGATGAAAATGAAACTCTATCATAAAGTAAACATGGTGAAATATATAGTTAAGTCAATGTTAAGCGTGACTTCGATTAAATTTACTTTTGATGAGATGACAGAAAATAATTTTATTATAATATATATATATATATATATATATATATATATATATATATATATATATATATATATAGTGTGAATTGGGAAATGATGGAAATAAAATGGAGGGAAATGAAATTCAAACAAATTTCATTTTTGCAAAGGCACTTTGTCCCTCATTGGTGGGGTAATCACTTCTTACGTGCTTATGTATAGAATCACTTCTTATACCTCTTAAAGAATTGAGAAAAGAGTCTCACCTCGAGCCATTGTCGTCGCTCGGCTCGGCTTCACGGATTTTATTTTCCCCAAACGAATAGACACTGCCACTACGAACAAGCATGTCTGCACCTCTTGATACCCGAACGTTCGGCTATAAATTCCGAGGCTTCACCTCAGTTTTGAACTATTGAAAAATAACCTATTTTTATGTCCTCTCACTCTTGCATTTTGCATCGTTTTCAAAAGAAAAATGTAGTGTCCAGTGTGATTTGCTGCCACCATTTAAGTTCATTAAAGTTCTGCAATTTACATTGTCACTATTGTAGGATAGTTTTTTCCGTTCTATCTTGGGAGGAATTTCTTAAGGACACACAAGAAACTTGTGGGTTTGGAAATTTCTGATTCTTCTAGATTTCTGTTAAGTTGTTCTTAACGTTTTTCTGCTTTTTGAGATTTTAAAAAATAGAAACTGGTTTCTTTAAATTACTGGTTCGAACACAAAAGTTAACAATTAAATCTAATTTTAATGCCTTTGCACGCCTAACGATGTTCAGTATCAAGAACTTAATTTTTAATTTCTTTTTTGTTTAAACCCTCAACCCGTCCGGCACCCAGCATATCCTTTAACTCGCACCGCCGCACATAGCCTAAAACCCGCCCCATTCCTCACCCGCACCACTCCGTTTGCCATCCCTATTCTCGTCTCCCTAAATTTTAAAATTTTCCTGAAATATTTTCTATATTTCATTTCTTTTTTCAGGTCAAATACCATGAGAGAGGAGTTTTTCTAAAGAATTTTGGAAATTTTCAATTTCGTTTTCACCTTTTTTTAAACCAAAAGCTACCTTGCCACAACTCTGTTTTAGTAGAATAAACCAAAAAGAGGTTACTATGTTGTAACAATCATTGGGGGGCTGTGTATCCATTTTTAAAGCTTGAGGCAGAGTCGGACCCAAAATTTTAAGCATGTGGGTTTCCAGTAAAATAAACTAATGTGCAATACTAATCGGAAAGAAAAAAAAGGATAGCAAACAAAATTGAAATAGAACCCAACAAATAAAAAACAATAAACAAAATAAGTAATTAGAACACTACAAAATATGGTCTACAAGCAATTCTTTAACAGAACACATAAATGATTATTAAGCTGCATGAAGACTGAAGTCAAATACACAATATAAGAGGGAACAAAAGAAGAAGTGCGAAGAATCTGGCAAATGGGGCCGCGGGAAAGTAAAAAGAAAAACAGAACATTGTATATTGTAAAAAGAAGCTGAGAGAAGCTAAAATGCCTCCAAGGTAACAAACCCTGCATCAAGCATGACAGCACCATAACAGGGCTTCTTCTTTGCTAATAGTTGTATTGTTAACGGATTCTGAATATAAATATATAATCCGGGCAAAAGTTATGGAAAAAAAACATAAATATCCACTGAAAATAAACTCAATACACAACCTTACCGTTTTACTTTTCTACCCCCAAAACTAATTACCTTTTCTACCCGTTGTACCTTTCGTAGGTAATTGTCTCTTTGGTTTTCATTTCTATTTTATTTTTCTACTTTTAATCTTCTTTTCTTTCTTTTCTCCTTTTCTTTGTCATTTTTTCTTTTTTCTCCTTTTTTGTTCAATTATTTTTTCCCAGACCATATTATTTTTTAATTTTTTTTCACCATAATTTGATTTCATATTTAATTCTATTTTTTCTCCATAATCTAACCTCATTCACTTTTTTTGCTCTTTTTTTTTTTCTCCATAATCTAATTTCATTCATTCTTTTTTTTTTTTGCTCTTTTTTCTTTATTCTTCTTTTTTAATTTCTGGTGATTTTCATTTACTTTTTTCTCCTTTTTTGATTTCATTTTTTTTCCAGATTATTTTATTTTATTTTATTTTTCATAATCTAATTCTATACACCTTTTGGCTCATTTATTTTTGGATTATATATAGATATGGTATCAATGGTGACAGACTCAATCCTTAAAAAAACACTACCCAGTCCTTTATGATGCTCACATGGTATATGACATATACTAATAGAGTATCATTACGGACTGATTCGCTCTTTCAAAAGAAACACTCCTCAGTTCTTTAGGATACTCACATCGTATATATCATATACTGACGGGGTATCATATAGGATTACTTTATTTTTTTTCAAGAAAAACACAACTCAATCCTGTATGAAGACAACATGGTATATTATATATTGTCAAGGTATCATAGAAGACTAGTTCATTCCTTCAAGAAAAACACTCAGTCCTCTATCATACCAACCTGACATACCATGTACTGACAAGGTATTATAGAGGACTGACCGTCTATTCGTTCAAGAAAAACACCCAGTCTTCTATTATACCAAAATGGTATATATCATATACTGACATGAATCATATATGAGAGATTCATTCCTTAAATACTACTCAATCCTCTATGACGCCCACATAGTATATATCATACACTGACAGGGTATTATAAAGGATTCGTTCATTCCTTAAGAAAACACTCATCAATCCTCTATGATTGTATACGGTAAAAATTGGATATATGCTAGACCGGTGAGACCGGTGACCGAGGGAAGAAAGAAACAAGTACGAGCATGAAGATTCTTTTGGGACCGGAAGAGTGTTTGAACCGAAGAAAGCGAAGAACATCGTTTGATCCGGTTTCTCCATAGCCAAGTTGATCGTGGCCGTTCGTCCGTTTGATCGTGGCCGTTGGTCCGGGTGATCCGTTACACAATTGCCACGCGTCAATACCGTTCTGCCACATTGTACTACCAATCGTACGGGTGTCAGACCGTACGACCAACCTTATCCATTTTAGGGTTTTTCTTTATTCTTTAAGGTCTTATGTTGTATGAAGCCCATCAGGAAAAACTATAAATAGGGGCCATTACCCTACTTTTAGGGGTTGGCTTCTCAGATCTAGAACATCTTTGTAATAGCAAAATATACAAAACTCTCCCACTTATTATTAGATTTTGGTCCGAATTTATTGTGTTCTTCTTAGATTTGTTCAATAAAGCAATACCATATATTATTTAATACACGCCTTGTTACAAGCCATCAATCACTATTCAGATTACTCGTAGCTTATCTTAAACCATTTTCTCTTAATCAAAGAATAGATCAAAGTTCAACCACATATCTTATACCTCACTCATAAATTTAATTGATTATCTAAATTCGGGGTAAACAGTTTGGCGCCTACCGTGGGGCTAGGATAATAGTGGTCTTTGATCTAGATCTATATGTAACCCGTCAGAATCAAAAATATCTTTTTCTCGTCTCTGTAATAGCGGACCAAATTGCTAACAGTGGACAATCTGGCCACGTCAACAACAACGAGATTGTGGCCGAAAATGAAGACAGCGGGCCACGAGGATTACCAAACCCCGCTGACCGTACCCCGTTAATTCGAGGGAGGGCCTCAACCGGCAAAACACCGTGAACCAGGAGAATGCCACCCAGCCGGCCACCGATCCTTTAAATACTCAGAATTCAATTACTTTGTCCCGGACACAGGGCCGGAAAGAACCGGATACCCTGAATGATAATATTGACTTACGTTTTATTTTTGAAATATTACAGGAACAGAGAGCAGCGATTGCCGAACAAGGAATCGCAATAGCCCAGTTGCAAAGCAGAAGGGATAAAACGACCCCAGAGAAGATGAAGGGTGTTGCTGAACCCAGATATGATGAGAGACTGCCCCTCCGTGAGAGATAGAGCGGGGACTCAGCCCACAGGTTCAGCAGCGGGTTCTTCGTCAGCTCGCCCGACAGCACAGACTCCTCAGACTACAGCAGGGAGAGGCAGAGGTAGAGGGGGAGCATCCACTTCAGGTGCTGTTCAGCCCCGTGTATATGCCTTAGCTGGGCGACAGGATCTTGAGTCTTCCCCAGATATTGTCACAGGTACCTTGACTATATTTTCCCGTGACGTATATGCTCTAATTGATCCGGGTTCTACCTTCTCATATATTACTCCGTATATCACTGATTGTGTTGGGGTGAGACCCGAGCCGATTAAACCTTTTGAGGTATTCACTCCGGTTGGTGATCCCGTAATAGCGAGACAAGTATATAAGGACTGTGTAGTCATTATATGTGATCGTCAGACGACAGCGGATTTGATTGAACTTGAGATGATAGATTTCGATGTAATTATGGGTATGGATTGGTTGGCATCGTGTTATGCTAATGTTTGCTGCCGGACCAAGGTAGTTCGATTCCAATTTACGGGAGAGCCCGTACTTGAGTGGAAAGGTAATACGGCGTCCCCAAATGGTAGGTTTATTTCCTACCTCAAGGCGAGGAAGATGATAGCAAAAGGTTACATCTATCATCTAGTCCGGGCTCATAATACAGAGGCAAAGCCGCCAACTTTCCAATCTGTTCCGGTGGTGAACGAATTTCCAGACGTATTCCCAGATGAACTTCCAGGTCTTCCTCCAGAAAAGGAATTCGACTTTGATATTGATGTATTACCAAACACCGAGCCTATTTCTATTCCTCCATATCGAATGGCTCCAGCAGAACTGAAAGAGCTAAAAGCACAGCTAAAAGATTTACTTGAGAAGGAGTTTATAAGGCCTAGTTCTTAGTCGTGGGGAGCACCAGTCCTGTTCGTAAAGAAGAAAGACGGATCTCTACGAATGTGCATCGACTACAGGCAGTTGAACAAGGTGACAATAAAGAATAAATACCCTCTTCCCAGAATCGACGATTTTTTTGATCAATTACAGGGCGCTAAATGGTTCTCCAAGATAGATCTAAGATCGGGTTATCATCAGGTGAGAATTAGGGAAGCAGATATTCCCAATACTGCCTTCAGGACAAGATATGGTCACTACGAGTTTCGAGTAATGTCGTTCGGGTTGACGAATGCCTCGGCAGTGTTCATGAATTTAATGAATAATGTGTTCAGGTCGTTCTTGGACCTTTTTGTGATAGTGTTCATCGACGATATTTTGGTGTACTCTCGCACAGAGTCAGAACATGCAGATCGTCTAAGGATTGTTCTTGGCGTTCTTCGAGATCGAGAATTGTATGCAAAGTTTTCAAAGTGCGAGTTTTGGCTTAATTCTGTTGCATTCCTGGGTCATATTATTTCAGACGATGGTATCCGAGTCGATACTCAGAAAATAGAAGCTGTGAAGACTTGGCCAAGACCTACGACGCCTATAGAAGTTCGTAGTTTCCTTGGGTTAGCAGGATACTATAGAAGATTTG
The DNA here is from genome assembly GCF_019175385.1 of Lycium barbarum. Lineage (NCBI taxonomy): Eukaryota > Viridiplantae > Streptophyta > Magnoliopsida > Solanales > Solanaceae > Lycium > Lycium barbarum. The sequence continues at coordinate 89,911,362 of NC_083346.1, read as the reverse complement.
TAGAGGGCTTCTCATCTATTTCAGCCCCATTGACAAAGTTAACCCAGAAGTCGGCTAAATTCCAGTGGAGTGATGCCTGTGAGCGTAGCTTCCAAGAGTTGAAATACAGGTTAACCTCAGCACCAGTGCTAACACTTCCGGAAGGATCAGATGACTATGTAGTATATTGTGATGCCTCCGGTGTGGGATTAGGATGTGTATTGATGCAGAATGGGAAAGTTATTGCATATGCTTCGAGACAATTGCGAAAACATGAACAGAATTATCCCACTCATGATCTTGAGCTAGCTGCGGTCATTCATGCATTGAAAATGTGGAGACACTACTTATATGGTGTGCACGTGGACATCTATACGGATCACAAAAGCCTTCAATATATTTTCAAACAGAAGGAGTTGAACCTGCGGCAAAGGCGATGGTTAGAATTATTGAAGGATTACGATGTGAACATTCTATATCATCCAGGGAGGGCGAATGTAGTAGCAGATGCACTTAGCCGCCGATCGATGGGTAGTTTATGTGGAGTTCCTTCGGAAAAGCGAGAAATGGTTCGTGAGGTCCATCGGTTAGCAAGTCTCGGCGTACGGCCAATTGATTCAGGAGACGCAAGTATTAGCATCAATGACCCCACAGTTTCATCATTGAATCTAGAAGTGAAGGAACGACAATATGAAGATCCTCAGTTAAGCCACTATCGAGATCTATCTCAGGAAAAGGAAAAGTCTCCATTCGAAGTTTCCATATAAGGAGTTCTTAGATATCGAGGCCGGCTATGTGTACCGAATGTGGGAAACTTGCGCCAACGGATTTTAGAGGAAGCACATTATTCCCGGAATTCTATTCATCCAGGTGCAACCAAGATGTACCACGATATCAAATTGATATATTGGTGGGATGGCATCAAGCGAGACATAGCAGAATTTGTAGCACAGTGCCCAAATTGCCAGCAAGTGAAGGCCGAGCATAAAAAACCAGGAGGCTTATTGCAAGCAATTGAGATTCCTACGTGGAAATGGGAAGAAACTAATATGGATTTTGTGGTAGGATTACCCCGTACGCGAGGGAAGTATGATTCTATATGGGTGATCGTGGATAGACTCACGAAAGCAGCTCATTTTCTCCCCGTTAGAACCACATATTCAGCGGAAGATTATGCTAAATTGTATCTCAAGGAGATTGTACGACTTCACGGTATTCCTTTGGCCATTATCACAGACAGAGGGGCGCAGTTCACAGCCAAGTTCTGGAAGTCCTTTCAAGAAGGTCTAGGTACTCAAGTTAAGCTCAGCACGGCGTTCCATCCGCAGACCGACGGACAAGCCGAGCGTACTATTCAGACCTTGGAAGATATGCTACGAGCGTGTGTGCTGGACTTTAGTGGTTGTTGGGATGAGCATTTGCCTCTTATTGAATTTGCCTATAATAACAGCTATCATTCCAGTATTCAAATGGCTCCATACGAGGCCTTATATGGAAGAAAATGCAGATCTCCAATTGGATGGTTTGAAACCGGAGAAGTACAATTGATAGGCCCGGACTTGATCCAACAAGCAGTTGAAAAGGTTAAAGTGATTCGAGACCGACTGTTAACAGCTCAAAGTCGCCAAAAGTCTTATGCAGATAATCGCCGACGAGACTTGGAATTTCAAGTGGGCGATTGGGTGTTCCTGAATAATATGAATAATATGAATAAAATCATATTTAATTAGTGTATAATTTATGTGTATCAATTAAAAAAATAAACACTAAATTCGATCGGCTATTTGGTAAAACTAAATAATTACAGTGAGAATGAAAATCAGCTAAACTGTATTAATGAGAACTTATCAACTATTTTGAACAAAAAACAAAATACGAATTCGTTGTATTCGTGAAAACATTCCTTTACAGTTAAAATTAAAATGGAATTTAATAAGCATTATGTATTGTGTTTTCTGTTCTTTACAATTAAATTTCTAAGTATCTATTATTTTTATCCACTTTAACTAGTGAAACCAATTCATTAATTTTTTGTTTTCGTTCAAATATATGATTGTTTTACTTGAAATTAATTTTTACGTTGATGGGATCCATAGATCAAAAGTGTAATGTTTAAATGTGAAACTGAAAGGTTTGTAATGGGAGGAAAATGATAAGTGGCAAGCATGTGACACATTTCTTTCTATAAATATAACAGAAAAAGGTCCGGATCTGCCTTCTACTATACAAAATTATACGGATATGTCCGTCGTTAAAAGGTGGTCTCACATATGCCCTTAACGTTACTTTTTTGGTCACTCATGCCCTTGATTTAACGGAAATCTGACAAAAATATTGGAGGGTAGATTTGTGCAGCTTCGCATAGTATAGGGGCATATTTGATCCACTGAAATTCCTAAATATTATGACACAAAAATAACAATATGGCATAATTGGGTGGTTTGAAACCGGAGAAATACAATTGGCTCCATACGAGGCCTTATATGGAAGAAAATGCAGATCTCCAATTGGATGGTTTGAAACCGGAGAAGTACAATTGATAGGCCCGGACTTGATCCAACAAGCAGTTGAAAAGGTTAAAGTGATTCGAGACCGACTGTTAACAGCTCAAAGTCGCCAAAAGTCTTATGCAGATAATCGCCGACGAGACTTGGAATTTCAAGTGGGCGATTGGGTGTTCCTGAAGGTATCGCCGATGAAGGGAGTGATGAGATTTGGCAAGAAGGGAAAGCTAAGTCCCAGATATATCGGACCCTACCAAATAATTCGCAAGGTGAGTTGAGTAGCCTATGAATTGGACTTTCCTTCAGAGCTCGAATCCGTGCATCCAGTATTCCATGTTTCGATGTTCCGCAAGTGTATTGGAGACCCAACAAGAATAGTTCCGGTTGATGATGTGCAAGTAACAGAGAAGCTAACATACGAGGAAATGCCCATTGCCATTTTGGATAGACAAGTACGAAGGCTTCGGAATAAAGAGGTTGCTTCAGTCAAAGTTCTATGGCGGAACAATAATCGGGAAGAAATGACTTGGGAAGCGGAGGAGAAGATGAAATCTATGTACCCCCATTTGTTCCAATCCCCAGAAGAGATTCAAGATGAGACGTCGATGATGTAAGGTATGTATGTTTTAATTTTATGTTTTTGGTCGTGTGTGGCCATAAATGTGTTGATATTGTGATATAGCCCTGTGAGGCGAAGATATTATGGGTTGTTGTAATGGGAAGGTAGTGTCCAAATTACAAAGGAAACTCTGGAAAACATTTTCCACGATCCCCGAGTGTCGAACATTCGAGGACGAATGTTCCAAAAGGGGGGATGATGAGTGGAATGATGAAGAGTTTGAGTGTATGATATTTTGTTAAGTCAGGAATGGCTAATTATGAATTTGTGGAAATAAGAAATTCGCGGAAAAATTTTCAGCCCAGTGGTCGTATATTGCACTATACGGCCCGTAAAGGGATTTATGGACCGTATAGTGCAATCGTCCTTCAGCTTGCAAAAAATCTCAAGTTCTGCCCAGTGTTGATATGGTTAAAAACGACCCAGTTTACGACCCGTAAACTGGTTTACGGACCGTAAAGCAGGTCATAAACTGCCATGTTCCTCAGCCAAAACTTTCTGTTTTTAAAATGATTAAATACGGACATGGAGGACGGACCGTAAATCAAAATACGGTCCGTATATGGTGGTTTACGACCACTGTTCATCCCGACAAGAATTCATTAAAGATCAGATTTTGTGATTTTTAAAAGGGACTTAAGCTCATTTCATTTCATTTTCATCAAGACAACTCAAGAGACTTCTAGAACCCTCCAAATACTTCCTCCACAAGAATTCAAAAGGATCCAAGGAACCATTAAGATCAACACCACCAAATTCATGAAATCAAGTGTAAGAACACAATAAAGGATCATCTAAGTCAAGAAATCCCACAAAGGGTGGAACTAGGGTTTTGGTTAATTGAAGTATTTCAACTTAAGGATTGTTCAACCATCATCCAAGGTAAGTTTCATGATAATTCCATGTTGTTTGAAGTATTGGAAAGCTTAGACACTTGAAATGTAGAAGAACATAGAAATGGGTCATTATTGAGTGAATAGTGACATAAATGAATGATAGTGGAATTGAACTATGAATATTGAAGTGTTGTGAGTACAAATACGTTATAAATGATGTTTATATCATGAAACAAGCATTAAATGCATGAAAACGCAAGGATGTGCTAGAAGTAGAAATAAGGGAAAATTGGAGGAAAATGGTGGATTTTGCCAAATGTACGTAAACGACGATTGTCGATTGTGGTATTGTAAGTAATATTATGAATGTTGGGAGTTAATATAAAACATGAGAAAAGTAGTATGAGTGAAGGAAGCGTTGTCCGACTTTTCCTAGAATTAGCGATGCGTTCTTATAGTTAGTTTACTAATGTTGATACGAATTCTCTTATGAAGGTAACGGCCTGATATCGACGGAGAACAAGTGAGCGATATCTTAGCTAAACGACTAAGGTATGTGAGGCTAGTCCTTATTTCTAATGGCATGAATCTTTTAGCTTGAATCCGTATTCCTTTCATGAGTTCTTACATTCTAAGAAGTTAAAAGCTTATACCTATGAATGTCTATATGAGATAAGTTATACGATATGATAACACTAGAATGATGATGATGTTATTCCTTGCCTACACTCACCTTATGTACTAGTCCTTTCAAGGTGAGGCAGAATGTCCATAATGGTTCCATAATGTAACCGGGGGATCACGACCTTACGTCACCCCGATAGAGTAAAGTTGATCATGATCCTTATACACGCAATATGATAAGATAAGTATTTTATGATAAGCATATTACTATGAGTATTGACGTTAAGCATGTCATGAGCATTTCACACCGTGCCTAGTTGGCCGGGCAGTCACCGCCAAGGCGGGCAGCTATACGGATACACCATGACCTTCGGGCATGGGCAGACACCACTAGTGGGCGGCATGAGATGGTACCCCGGACGCGGGAGGCCTGGACGCGGGCTGATATTATTGATTATCACACCGTTCCGACATGGACGGGCGGCTTGCATATGATGCATACATGTTATGATGATGAGTATGAGTAAGATAGCATGCATTACTTCATTTATGATTATCAGTCAGATCCAGATGTCTCATGTTGATGTTATCCCCATATTATTGATGTCTCCTTTCATTATGTATGCCTCTCATACTCGGTACAATATTCGTACTGACATCCTTTCTTCGGACGCTGTATTCATGCCTACAGGTAGGCAGGGAGGAGAGCTTGGCCCAAGTCCTCAGTAGTTGTCAGCTGATAGATAGCACTCCATTGTTCGGAGGTGCTTATGGATATTCTTTTGATGTACATTCATATATGCATATTTTGGGCATGACAGAGTCTTGTTCCGTCTATGTATTCATTATGTTAGTAGAGGCTCGTAGATACGTAGTGTGGGTTAGATGGTCTCACAAGATGTTTTCATATGTATGTATATTATTTTGATGGCCGAGAGGCAAATGTATATAAAGTATTTATGTTTTGATTAAATATGATTTTCCTACAATTAGTATGTAAAATTTATAAAAGAGTATTAAATGAGCAAGACAAGTAGTAAGGTGAGCGGTGCTCGGTAATTTGCTCCGGGTACCCGTCGCGGCCCCTAGCTGGGTCGTGACACCAGGTAAGGCCCGATTTATTTTGTTTAAGACTGACTATTTCTTCAAATGGGTTGAAGCACAGGCCTTCGAAAAAATTAAAGAAAAGGAGGTCATTGACTTCATATGGGATCACATTATCTGTCGTTTCGGCATCCCTGCCGAGATAACTTGTGATAATGGTCCTCAGTTCGTGGGCGGCAAAGTCAACGATTTCCTCGAAGGGTTAAGGATCAAGAAAATTGTATCAACTCCATATCACCCGTGTGCGAACGGACAGGCAGAATCCACGAACAAAACAATAATCCAAAATCTGAGGAAAAGACTTGAAGCATCAAAGCATCACTGGAGGGAAGTATTACCGGAGGTATTGTGGGCTTACAGAACCACATCGAAATCAAGCACGGGAGAAACTCCTTTCTCGTTGGTCTACGGGGCCGAAGCCCTCATTCCTATAAAAGTTAGTGAACCGAGTCTCCGGTTTAGCTATACCACCTAGGAGTCAAACGAGGAAGCCATGGCCGTAAAACTCGACCTCACGGATGAACTTCGCGAAAACGCCTTGGTCCGTATTGCAGCCCAGAAACAGAGAATGGAAAGGTACTACAATCGGAGAGCCAATTTTCGGCATTTCCAAGTTGGGGACTTGGTGCTTCGGAAAGTTACCTTGAACACCAGGAATCCTAACGAAGGAAAACTGGGTCCGAACTGGGTATGACCGTACAAGATAACCGAGGTAACAGGAAAAGGATCGTACCAGTTGGAATCCATGGATGGGCAACGGTTGCGCAATAACTGGAATGTGGCTCATTTAAAAAGATACTACGGCTAAGGTATGGACTCCCTGTGTTTTTCTATTAACCTTTCTTTTCTGCAGGAAGTCAAGTACCGGATAAAGTTAGAATCTAGGTCTGAAAACACGTGTTGCACTCTTTTCCTTAGTACGGTTTTGTCCCAAAATGGGTTTTCCGACAAGGTTTTTAATGAGGCAACAAGTACAACGAGTTACTCGACGAAGACAAGGACAAACGCCCGGAAACCCGGGGTCACACCCTACGAATGGGGACTTAATAGCACTTACCCAATCTTGCAGCTCGGATAAACAGTAGGGGACTATTATACCCACATCGAAGTTTACCCCGGTTAGCGGAAATCGGAGGAGCTCAACAAACCAAAACCGGACCCTTTATATTAGGTTTCGATGTAAGGACCAAATGATCAGAATGAATTGTGTCCACTCAGTATTTGCTACGGCAAAATCAAGAACCTGACCTTCTGCATTAGGTTTCGATGTAAAGACTAAACGATCAGAATGAATCGTGTGCATTTAGTATTTGCTACGGAAAAAGCAGAAGGAAACAAAATTCTCATATCATGTACAAATACTTGCAATACAAAAATTATCGAAAGTTCGGATAGCGATAGCTCAGATGTCTTCTTGTTAAAACGCCTTACCCCGATGATTATCGCCGTATTTCGGCATAACTTCATTCATATACTCTATTCCGAGCACTACGGTCGAAATTCGACAAGGGCAACAAGGTCACAATGAACCGAACCAAAATCTCTAAACTCTCCCGAATGGAGACTGTTACATCAAATTTAGCTAAGGCTGGGATTCAGATGCCCTAAAAAATAGCCGAAAAATACTGGCCCTAAAAATGCCTATCGTGATTCGGAGACGTTTGAATTCACAAAGCATTAGATAAGTCCCAAGGGCAAAAAAAAAACTCTCCATCAAATTCCCGGACAAAATGTACCGGATGAAGAGAAAAGCCGATATTCAGGAACAGTCCGAAATAATGACTCCTTAAAACGGACTGATAATTCGGGCAAAAGTCATAACAAACATTCAAACAGAACAAAGAAAATCAAGAAAAATGCATGTTCCATTCATACTAAGGTTTTTTACATCGAAAACCCTACAAAGGCAAAAAAAAAAAAAAAAAAACACAAAGTACAGGCCCTGATCTATCCGGTATGGCTGGATCCGGAGTGTTCGGACACTGTCCGCTCGGAGTCGTCGGATTCAGCCCCGAGGGATCCCTTATCCTCTTCCTCGACCCTTTTAGCTTCAAGTATCAGGGCCGGAAGATCCGCAAAGCCATGCTCGGCTTGCTCAAGGGTGATCCTCCGAGACTTCCACTTTTCATACTCAGCAGCAATAGTAGTATGAGCCTCGGAGGCCTCCACGCTCTTTAGTGCTTCTTCCAAATCGGCCTCGGCCTGGGCTAGCTTTGCCACCAGATCATCCCGATCTTCTTCGAGGACCTTTTGCATTTGAGTGGCCGATTCGAGCTCGGCCTTAAGAAGGTCATTAGCATCAACCGTCTCCTCGAGCTCGGTTTTTAGCTGATCACATATCCGGGCCCTCTTCTTCGCCTTCTCTTCAAATACCCTCATACACTCTTTGTATCGGGCACTCTCAGATTCGAACAGCCGATGCCTCTCGGCCATGCTCGTAGCATCGGACTTGACAGAGTCCAGCTCCTCCCGGAGTTGAGAGATGGTGGTTTCAAACTCACCAAGCCTCGTGGAAAATGGAGTGTTGTCTCGGCTAAGGCCGATCTTGTCCGCTTTGAGACGCCGGTTATATTTGACCATATGGGTCAGTTCACCCTTTAATCGACGGTTTTTGGCCTTTGTTGAATCGAGCTCGGGTTGAAGGTTGGAAAGAGTAACTGCCCGGTTCAACTCATCCTCCTTCACTCGCAGAAGGTGCTGAAATTTCTCCATTTCTCGACCTTGGGCATCCAATTATCCCTTAAGATCGTCCACCTCTTGCTGAGCACGGACGAAGGCTTCGTTGACAAGCACCACACTCTGCAAATGAAGTTAAAAACTTGAATAAACGAGATTAAAATTCTCAATGAAATTATGCACGGATGGCTGACAAACTTACTCGATTGCCCGCGTGCATACCCTCATTAATGAGGCACAACCAAGGGACTCCGTTCATCTTTCATTTGTCCGAGTCCGAGACAAGGGGCCTCAGGTAGCTTGCCATACCCACCGGGCGAGAAAGAAAGCTGCAATCCTCGGGAACGGTGATCACAACCGATCTTGTCCTCCTCGGTTCCATACTTGGGGCCGGAAAAGTGCGCACCAAGCTTTCACTAGCACCGGAGTCGGTGGTCCGACTAGACGCCCTCGTGGCTCGAGGGATCGGAAGATGTCCGAAACCAGCAGCTTCGTCGGTAGCAGGAGAAGTGTTTGAAAAAAAGTCATCAAACTCATCCGATCTTGAGGCCGGAGTTGGAGAACTCGAAGGTACCTCAGCAGCTTCGGAAAAGGCAGGGATCTCTGAAGTTGAGGCAGTCTCATAGTGGGGCAGCGGACTAACATCCGTGGGGACTTCGATCTCAGGGACCTGCTCAGTCCTTTGACCAGCTCCCGCAGCAGGTGCCTTCCCGGATCTTCTTGTCCTTTGCAGAGGGGTTTCTTCGGAAGAAGCATCACCTGAAATATCAACAAATTCAATCGACCTTAAAGGAATCGGGTAATGAATTTCTTCCTCACTTGTGTATAATGCCGGAGCTGAAGGTCCTTCCCCGGCTGAGGGAAGTGATGAAACGGTGATACCCTCCTCTGGAATGGAAGACACGGAAGGGGCCACACTGATCCTCCGAACGAGGAGCTCGGGCTCTGTTTCATCCCTTAAAGTACAAACGACACTCCTAACCCTTTTCTTCGGTCTCTGTCCTTTTTCCGAGGGTTTTTTTCTTTTGTTGGCAGCAGTAAGGATACGGGATGCACCCGCTGAGTCGAACTCGAGTGCCAACGTAGCGGGTTCAGCTATTGATTCCGATCTCGGATCCACCGAACCTTTGGGTAAACCTGAAAGCTGAAGATGTTGCACAAATGAGAGGTGGAAAAAATGTCATGAACACCAATAGAAGCAAAGTATTATCGTGGTTTTGAGCAATCCATCGGCCACGAGAAAGGAGTCCCCATGTTCGATGGTCGTGGGTATGTTGGCTGAGGAGAGCAGTAACCCATTCGTTGAGATTCCGGACAGCCGGAGGTATCCAACCCACGGCTATTATAAATAAAAGGACAAGTAGTGAGAATGTGGAAGAACTGGAGTTTGACAAAACATTCAAAAGCAATTATTAGAAGAATTGAGACTTACGATTATCATTCCACTGCTCCGGGAAAGGCATGTTACTGGCCGGAATAATGTCCTCGGTCCTCACCCAAACATAACGCTCCAACCATCCCCGGTCACTGTCTTCATCCGTTTTTGAAAAAATCGGAATCCGACTGCGCTTTGCGAGTTTTATTACACCACCCCGGAACAACATCGGGGAGTAGAGCCGTATGAAATGGGCTAGCGTGAACTCCTTTTTCATATTATTGGCCAACAGCCAGAGACAGGCCACGGTCCTCCAAACTATCGAACCAATCTGAGCCAGGGTAACGTTGTAAGTCCGACACATATCTAAAATGACCGGATCAATCGGGGGGGGGGGGGGGGGGGTCGAGCTTGAGGGTGAAAGGATAAGTATAAATGTACAAAAAGCCCTCCCGATGGTCGGTGACTGACTTATCTTGTTCGGGGGGAAAACGTGAACCGGACGGTTATCCCATCCGCAATCGGTCCGGACTAAATCGAGTTTGTCCTCAGTAATGGACGAGGGGTACCGCCTTACGTCAAACCCTCTATCAGAGACCAGAGAAGGTTTCTCGACCTTGAAATCTTTGTTGTAATTAGGTTTGGCCGGTACAATGTCCGAAGCGGTAGGTTCGAAGGTGACCTTCCCCTTGGGTTGAGAGGTTGCCTCGGTTCCTTGAGAAGAAACCGAGGGAACTTCATGGGAGGTGGTTTCGGTGTTGGCAGACATTTGAAAATATGGAAAGGAGAGATTGGGTGAATTCGAAAAATAAGTTAAAAAGTGGAGTAAGGGAACAGTAAAAGAATTAAAAAATGGTAGAGAACGAGAGGAAGAAGCAGCAACGCACTTATAAGAATGACTAGTGGAGAAGTTGGCAGAATCGTTCCTTTTTACGTAGTATAAGCAGCGAATCAGCAAGAAATGTGAGTTGAAAGATGATAAGTGAAGCAGATCAACAAGAAATGTGAGTTGAATGATGATAAGTGAAGCAAATCAACAAGAAATGTGAGTTGAAAGATGATAACTGAAGAAGTGAAATGGAGAATAAGTGAAGAACTGAAAACAGAGAAGAAATGAGTTTGAAGAGGTAAAAATGTTCAAATGAAGAGGTAAAGGACGTTATATAGGCATGGGATCGAGGCGGTTACAGATCCCAGCCAACCGGGGAGAACCACGTGTCCCATAATTAATGAGAAGTGACTTGAAACGAGGTGCGTTACGGCGGTTGTCAGAGCTGACCGCTCGGGATGAGACACGTGGCTGATGACAGACGGGACGTGACGCAACTGTTCCCGCCAAAATGAAAAGATAAGAACGAGCATGCGGAACCACCGGTTTTTTATACATCCACTTCCCGTTACTCCGATAAAACTACGATCCGGAAAGTGTGGGGACTATCTGTATACGGTAAAAATCGGATACATGCTAGACCGGTGACCGAGGGAAGAAAGAAACAAGTACGAGCATGAAGATTCTTTTGGGACCGGAGGAGTGTTTGAACCGAAGAAAGCAAAGAACATCATTTGATCCGGTTTCTCCATAGCCGAGTTGATCGTGGCCGTTCGTCCGTTTGATCGTGGCCGTTGGTCCGGGTGATCCGTTACACAATTGCCACGCGTCAATACCGTTCTGCCACATTGTACTACCAATCGTACGGGTGTCAGACCGTACGACCAACCTTATCCATTTTAGGGTTTTTCTTTATTCTTTAAGGTCTTATGTTGTATGAAGCCCATCAGGAAATACTATAAATAGGGGCCATTACCCTACTTTTAGGGGTTGGCTTCTCAGATCTAGAACATCTTTGTAATAGCAAAATATACAAAACTCTCCCACTTATTATTAGATTTTGGTCCGAATTTATTGTGTTCTTCTTAGATTTGTTCAATAAAGCAATACCATATATTATTTAATACACGCCTTGTTACAAGCCATCAATCACTATTCAGATTACTCGTAGCTTATCTTAAACCATTTTCTCTTAATCAAAGAATAGATCAAAGTTCAACCACATATCTTACACCTCACTCATAAATTTAATTGATTATCTAAATTCGGGGTAAACAGTTTGGCGCCTACCATGGGGCTAGGATAATAGTGGTCTTTGATCTAGATCTCTATGTAACCCGTCAGAATCAAAAATATCTTTTTCTCGTCTCTGTAATAGCGGACCAAATTGCTAACAGTGGACAATCTGGCCACGTCAACAACAAAGAGATTGTGGCCGAAAATGAAGACAGCGGTCCACGAGGATTACCAAACCCCGCTGACCCTACCCCGTTAATTCGAGGGAGGGCCTCAACCGGCAAAACACCGTGAACCAGGAGAATGCCACCCAGCCGGCCACCGATCCTTTAAATACTCAGAATTCAATTACTTTGTCCCGGACACAGGGCCGGAAAGAACCGGATACCCTGAATGATAATATTGACTTACGTTTTATTTTTGAAATATTACAGGAACAGAGAGCAGCGATTGCCGAACAAGGAATCGCAATAGCCCAGTTGCAAAGCAGAAGGGATAAAACGACCCCAGAGAAGATGAAGGGTGTTGCTGAACCCAGATATGATGAGAGATTGCCCCTCCGTGAGAGATAGAGCGGGGACTCAGCCCACAGGGTCAGCAGCGGGTTCTTCGTCAGCTCGCCCGACAGCACAGACTCCTCAGACTACAGCAGGGAGAGGCAGAGGTAGAGGGGGAGCATCCACTTCAGGTGCTGTTCAGCCCCGTGTATATGCCTTAGCTGGGCGACAGGATCTTGAGTCTTCCCCAGATATTGTCACAGGTACCTTGACTATATTTTCCCGTGACGTATATGCTCTGATTGATCCGGGTTCTACCTTCTCATATATTACTCCGTATATCACTGATTGTGTTGGGGTGAGACCCAAGCCGATTAAACCTTTCGAGGTATTCACTCCGGTTGGTGATCCCGTAATAGCGAGACAAGTATATAAGGACTGTGTAGTCATTATATGTGATCGTCAGACGACAGCGGATTTGATTGAACTTGAGATGATAGATTTCGATGTAATTATGGGTATGGATTGGTTGGCATCGTGTTATGCTAATGTTTGCTGCCGGACCAAGGTAGTTCGATTCCAATTTCCGGGAGAGCCCGTACTTGAGTGGAAAGGTAATACGGCGTCCCCAAATGGTAGGTTTATTTCCTACCTCAAGGCGAGGAAGATGATAGCAAAAGGTTACATCTATCATCTAGTCCGGGTTCATAATACAGAGGCAAAGCCGCCAACTTTCCAATCTGTTCTGGTGGTGAACGAATTTCCAGACGTATTCCCAGATGAACTTCCAGGTCTTCCTCCAGAAAAGGAATTCGACTTTGATATTGATGTATTGCCAAACACCGAGCCTATTTCTATTCCTCCATATCGAATGGCTCCAGCAGAACTGAAAGAGCTAAAAGCACAGCTAAAAGATTTACTTGAGAAGGAGTTTATAAGGCCTAGTTCTTAGTCGTGGGGAGCACCAGTCCTGTTCGTAAAGAAGAAAGACGGATCTCTACGAATGTGCATCGACTACAGGCAGTTGAACAAGGTGACAATAAAGAATAAATACCCTCTTCCCAGAATCGACGATTTTTTTGATCAATTACAGGGCGCTAAATGGTTCTCCAAGATAGATCTAAGATCGGGTTATCATCAGGTGAGAATTAGGGAAGCAGATATTCCCAATACTGCCTTCAGGACAAGATATGGTCACTACGAGTTTCGAGTAATGTCGTTCGGGTTGACGAATGCCTCGGCAGTGTTCATGAATTTAATGAATAATGTGTTCAGGTCGTTCTTGGACCTTTTTGTGATAGTGTTCATCGACGATATTTTGGTGTACTCTCGCACAGAGTCAGAACATGCAGATCGTCTAAGGATTGTTCTTGGCGTTCTTCGAGATCGAGAATTGTATGCAAAGTTTTCAAAGTGCGAGTTTTGGCTTAATTCTGTTGCATTCCTGGGTCATATTATTTCAGACGATGGTATCCGAGTCGATACTCAGAAAATAGAAGCTGTGAAGACTTGGCCAAGACCTACGACGCCTATAGAAGTTCGTAGTTTCCTTGGGTTAGCAGGATACTATAGAAGATTTGTAGAGGGCTTCTCATCTATTTCAGCCCCATTGACAAAGTTAACCCAGAAGTCGGCTAAATTCCAGTGGAGTGATGCCTGTGAGCGTAGCTTCCAAGAGTTGAAATACAGGTTAACCTCAGCACCAGTGCTAACACTTCCGGAAGGATCAGATGACTATGTAGTATATTGTGATGCCTCCGGTGTGGGATTAGGATGTGTATTGATGCAGAATGGGAAAGTTATTGCATATGCTTCGAGACAATTGCGAAAACATGAACAGAATTATCCCACTCATGATCTTGAGCTAGCAGCGGTCATTCATGCATTGAAAATGTGGAGACACTACTTATATGGTGTGCACGTGGACATCTATACGGATCACAAAAGCCTTCAATATATTTTCAAACAGAAGGAGTTGAACCTGCGGCAAAGGCGATGGTTAGAATTATTGAAGGATTACGATGTGAACATTCTATATCATCCAGGGAGGGCGAATGTAGTAGCAGATGCACTTAGCCGCCGATCGATGGGTAGTTTATGTGGAGTTCCTTCGGAAAAGCGAGAAATGGTTCGTGAGGTCCATCGGTTAGCAAGTCTCGGCATACGGCCAATTGATTCAGTAGACGCAAGTATTAGCATCAATGACCCCACAGTTTCATCATTGAATCTAGAAGTGAAGGAACGACAATATGAAGATCCTCAGTTAAGCCACTATCGAGATCTATCTCAGGAAAAGGAAAAGTCTCCATTCGAAGTTTCCATATAAGGAGTTCTTAGATATCGAGGCCGGCTATGTGTACCGAATGTGGCAAACTTGCGCCAACGGATTTTAGAGGAAGCACATTATTCCCGGTATTCTATTCATCCAGGTGCAACCAAGATGTACCACGATATCAAATTGATATATTGGTGGGATGGCATCAAGCGAGACATAGCAGAATTTGTAGCACAGTGCCCAAATTGCCAGCAAGTGAAGGCCGAGCATAAAAAACCAGGAGGCTTATTGCAAGCAATTGAGATTCCTACGTGGAAATGGGAAGAAACTAATATGGATTTTGTGGTAGGATTACCCCGTACGCGAGGGAAGTATGATTCTATATGGGTGATCGTGGATAGACTCACGAAAGCAGCTCATTTTCTCCCCGTTAGAACCACATATTCAGCGGAAGATTATGCTAAATTGTATCTCAAGGAGATTGTACGACTTCACGGTATTCCTTTGGCCATTATCACAGACAGAGGGGCGCAGTTCACAGCCAAGTTCTGGAAGTCCTTTCAAGAAGGTCTAGGTACTCAAGTTAAGCTCAGCACGGCGTTCCATCCGCAGACCGACGGACAAGCCGAGCGTACTATTCAGACCTTGGAAGATATGCTACGAGCGTGTGTGCTGGACTTTAGTGGTTGTTGGGATGAGCATTTGCCTCTTATTGAATTTGCCTATAATAACAGCTATCATTCCAGTATTCAAATGGCTCCATACGAGGCCTTATATGGAAGAAAATGCAGATCTCCAATTGGATGGTTTGAAACCGGAGAAGTACAATTGATAGGCCCGGACTTGATCCAACAAGCAGTTGAAAAGGTTAAAGTGATTCGAGACCGACTGTTAACAGCTCAAAGTCGCCAAAAGTCTTATGCAGATAATCGCCGACGAGACTTGGAATTTCAAGTGGGCGATTGGGTGTTCCTGAATAATATGAATAATATGAATAAAATCATATTTAATTAGTGTATAATTTATGTGTATCAATTAAAAAAATAAACACTAAATTCGATCGGCTATTTGGTAAAACTAAATAATTACAGTGAGAATGAAAATCAGCTAACTGTATTGATGAGAACTTATCAACTATTTTGAACAAAAAAAAAAATACGAATTCGTTGTATTCGTGAAAACATTCCTTTACAGTTAAAATTAAAATGGAATTTAATAAGCATTATGTATTGTGTTTTCTGTTCTTTACAATTAAATTTCTAAGTATCTATTATTTTTATCCACTTTAACTAGTGAAACCAATTCATTAATTTTTTGTTTTCGTTCAAATATATGATTGTTTTACTTGAAATTAATTTTTACGTTGATGGGATCCATAGATCAAAAGTGTAATGTTTAAATGTGAAACTGAAAGGTTTGTAATGGGAGGAAAATGATAAGTGGCAAGCATGTGACACATTTCTTTCTATAAATATAACAGAAAAAGGTCCGGATCTGCCTTCTACTATACAAAATTATACGGATATGTCCGTCGTTAAAAGGTGGTCTCACATATGCCCTTAACGTTACTTTTTTGGTCACTCATGCCCTTGATTTAACGGAAACCTGACAAAAATATTGGAGGGTAGATTTGTGCAGCTTCGCATAGTATAGGGGCATATTTGATCCACTGAAATTCCTAAATATTATGACACAAAAATAACAATATGGCACAAAATATCATTGCATTGCAAAACATAAAAAACATTTGCAATTCAATCTATGCATCTACCATTACATTACATCTAAATTATACAATTAAAAGATCAAATGCAATTACAACCATCTTTTAAAGATTGTTTTCACAAACAAAGCACCATTTTTCTTTTTTAAAAGATTTGTTTTACTAATGATAATATCATTTTTATTTTTTAATTTATTGATGACCTGAATAATTCTTTCTGGATATTTTTCGTCTTTCTAGTCCAAATATCTACATGATTATGCATGCAACAACTGTCGCACAAAACACAAACATAAAAGAAATTCATGGCAGATCTGCCACAAAAAAAAAATCACAAGGAAAAAGAGATAACTTACATTAGACTTATGACACCTGAAAAAACGTCTCTCGCAGTGCCGAAATTTTGATAACAATAATATAAAGAATATTACATTTTGGGCATTTATATGGTCTTACATAAAATTTAATGTGGTCGGGCCCTTTCGCGAATTGCACGCATAACATAAATTTAGTGGAATTATTTGAAGTCCATGATGTGAGATGGAGTGCAGCAACTGCACATCCACAAACCCTTCCACAGCTATTTGAAGAACTCGAAGCTTTCAACATTTCATAAACAAGTGAAAGAATAAGAGAGCAAAGTGTGGGTTGCATGATAAGTGTGGAGTTTCAAAATGCAGTACCATAAAATCATTGGCTAGCATAAAGTGCATCACAAAAAAAAAAAAAACTGAGAACTATTGGTACATTATGCAGTTGTTGCATGCATTATCGTGTAGATATTGGGACTGGAAAGACGAAAAATATCTAGAAAGAACTATCCGGTTCATCAGCAAATTGAAAAAGAAGAAGATATTATTTTTAATAAAACAAATCTTTTGAAAAGAGAAAATGGTGCTCTTGTTTGTGAAAACAATCTTTAAAAGATGGTTGTAATTGCATTTGATCTTTTAGTTGTATAATTTAGATGTAATGTAATGGTGGATTCATGGATTGTAATTGCAACTTTTTTTATATATTTTGCAATGCAATGATATTTTGTGTCATATTGTTGTTTTTGTGCCAAAATATTTAGGAATTTCAATGGATCAAATATGCCCCTATACTATGCGAAAGTGTACAAATCTGTCCTCCAATATTTTTGTCAGGTTTCCATTAAATCAAGGGCAGGAGACCAAAAAAGTAACGGTAAGGGCATATGTGAGACCACCTTTTAACGACAGGCATATCCGTGTAATTTCGTATAGTAGAAGGGCAGATCTGGACCTTTTATGTAAATATAATATCATTTTGCATGTGTGCCACTTGTCAAATTTCCTCTCACAATGTGAAAAGTATTGGCATTTTCGATACTACTTTAATATTTGGAATTAGGCCGAAGTACATATAAGAAAAAGAAAGAATAGCAAAAGCTTGATCAATATTCAAGTGGGCGTGTTCGGCTAAAACTTTTCTTCCGAATGGGTAGCTATGTAATTAAATTTCATAGGGGAAAATTCAAGTAAATACTTTGTCTTGTATGAATAGTTGGTACTGTAATTTTCCAAAAGTTATTAGTTTCCAGGGAAGCCTCATCGGATACCCTGGATCCGCCCTTGGCTTGAGGACGTTGTACATTTCGAGCTCAGTATAAAAAGGGACCAAAGTGATATTTTTCCCTTTAATTTCTAATTTTTACAAATTTACTTTTGGGAAAAGGCATAAGTACCCAAAGTTTCAGGAAAACACCTTATCTTTATAGGGTCCTCCTATTAACCCTAAACGTTTTTTTTTTTCATATTTCTTTGCACCTTGTGTGCTGATGTGGACTAACACGTGAGAACACCTTAAGCTGATTTTCAAGAATTGAAAAAAACAACAATGTTCTTCTTCATTTTTGGGTCACAAAATTCAACAAAAACTCAGTTAATTCCCACCAATCAAGATCAAATTTCAACTAGAATTTCACAACAACAACATCACCAAACCCTAGTAATCAATTTGGTCAAAATCAAGAAAAGACAAACCCATATTTTGTTCGTCAAGCTTTTTCTCCATTTCGAATCTCACCCTCCCATGCGGATCTGTAAATCACTGTGCCTAGTATCCCCGTTTCACCCAAAACACCACCAGACATCCTCTAATCACCAAAACTTAGTCATTCCTCAATAACGAAAAACTCCATAGCCGCTACCCATTTCACAAAATCACCTCCATTTTTGCTACTAGTCAAAGAAGAGCAAAAAGAACGAAGAAGAAACGAGGAAAAATGAATAATAATAAATAAAAGTTATAAAATGAGGTGTCTTGTGCTTGTATACAACACATCTATTGTAACTGGAGTTGGGTCCACATCAGCGGATAAGGTGCAAAGAAATATAATAATTTTTTTTTGGGGTAATAGGATCCGTACAAGTAAAGTGCGTCCCAGGAACTTTTGGTATAGTTCAGGAGAGAAAAGAACCAAATTAGTACATTATCTTTGGGTTTGGATCTAAAACCATACATGTTCTTTTGTATGAAGCATTAATAGTCCATTATGTTTGCATAAATGGTGCACTTTTTGTCAACTCCCAAATATTTTGTTAAAAATTTAACGAAAAAGGGAAAAAGTGCTCCTGAACTATTAGAAAAGGTCTAAAAATACCTGTCATTAATCTATTTTGCTTAAATGGAAAAGGTCCAGATCTTCCCTTCTACTATACAAAATTACTCGAATATGCCCGTCGTTAAAAGGTGGTCTCACATATGCCCTTAATGTTACTTTTTTATCACTCATACCTTGATTTAACGGAAACCTGACAAAAATATTGGAGGGCAGATTTGTGCAATTTCGCATAGTATAGGGGCATATTTCATCCACTGAAATTCCTAAATATTATGGCACAAAAACAACAATATGGCACAAAATATCATTGCATTGCAAAATATAAAAAACATTTGCAATTACAATCCATGCATCCACCGTTACATTACATTTAAATTATACAACTAAAAGATCAAATGCAATTACAACCGTCTTTTAAAGATTGTTTTCACAAACAAAGCACCATTTTCCCTTTTCAAAATATTTGTTTTATTAATGATAATATCATTTTTATTTTTTAATTTATTGATGACCTGAATAGTTCTTTCTGAATATTTTTTTTCTTTCCAGTCCCAATCTACACGATATTGCATACAACAACTGCCGCACAAAATGTAAACATAAAAAAATTCCATTACAGATTTGCCACAAAAAAAAAATCACAAGGAAAAAGAGATAACTTACATTAGACTTATGACGCCTGAAAACGTCTCCCGCAGTGCTGAAATTTTGATAACAATAATATAGAGAATATTACATTTTAGGCATTTATATGGTCTTACATAAAATTCAATGTGGTTTTGCCCTTTTGCAAATTGCACGCATAACATAAATTTAGTAGAATTATTTGAAGTCCATGATGTGAGATGAAGTGCAGCAACTCCATATACATGAACCCTTCCACACCTATTTGAAGAGCTCGAAGCTTCCGACATTTCATAAATAAGTGAAACAATAAGAGATCAATGTGTGGGTTGCATGATAAGTGTGGAGTTTCAAAATGCAGTACTATAAAATCATTGGCTAGCATATAGTGCACCACAAAAACAAAATCTGAGAACTATTGGTACAATATGCAGTTATTACATTAATTATCGTGTAGAAATTGGGATTGGGAAGACGAAAAATATCTAGAAAGAACTATCCGGATCATCAACAAATTGAAAAAATGAAGAAGATATTATCATTAGTAAATCAACTCTTTAGAAAAGAGAAAATGGTGCTTTTGTTTGTGAAAACAATCTTTAAAAGATGGTTGTAATTACATTTGATCATTTAGTTGTATAATTTTAGATGTAATGTAATGGTAGATGCATGGATTGTAATTATAAATATTTTTTTTATGTTTTGCAATGCAATGATATTTTGTGTCATATTATTATTTTTGTGCCATAATATTTAAGAATTTCAGTGGATCAAATATGCTCCTATACTATGCGAAACTGCACAAATCTGCCCTTCAATATTTTGGTCAGGTTTCCGTTAAATCAAGGGCATGAGCGACCATAAAAGTAATGTTAAGGGCAAATGTGAGACCACCTTTTGATGACGGGCAATCGGTCACGACCCAACCTGCCATGACTGGCACCCATCTAAATCCTAGTGGGCGAACCAACATAAAAACACCTATCCATTCAATCCGGTTTTATATTAATCAAGCTAAACAATTATTACTTATTTAACCACAAAGAACAAGTAAATCATGCCATAAATACGGTAGTAAGTGCAGAAGTTCTAACTATTACAATCCCCAAAATCCGGAAGTCATCGTACAAGATTCTAAGCCAAAATCATGTCTAAGAATCTGAAGTCTAACAAGTAAGTAATCTGAAATGTCTAGAGTACGAAACGACATCATAGCAAGAAGATCCACCCCAAAATCCGTCAATAAATATCCTGCACGCTAGATGTGAGGACGATCAACGGTCTTTATATCAAAATCTGCACTCAAAGGAAGCATCAGTACAAACACTTTATACCGGTAAGCATCATAGGCCGACTAAGATTAGTATCATGCATATTTCGTAAAATCAATAGAATAAAACAAGCCAGTCAACAGTCAGGGACATCAATAAATCACAGTAAGTCAACCAAGAACAATCACAATTAATCACCAAGATGTCAAGCATCACAATCACGTAAGTCAACAACGGAAACAAATTTACCACAATAACCACACACATTGTATATACATACTGGCTGATATCTTAGCTCAGTAGTTATGACCTGCAGGGGACCCATGGTGTCCATGTACCACTCGTTCCGGAATACCCTTCGGACCCGAGCACAAACCTCCGCCTCGGAACGAACCTCGGTTGCGGGACATATCATAGTACCTCTCATTTTCGGAACGATTCTCTGACCACGAGCCTATAATCTAGGTCACATGAGTGCTTTTTCATACCTCTTACAGTATAGTGTTTCTTACCTCTCCAATACCAAGAATCAACTCATCATTTCATGTCACAATATCGTTGAGAAGATTATATTAGCTTCTCATCACAACACATCCACTGCAGATTCAATCACACAGGAATAATGGCACAAAGCCTACACAAACACTCAATTTGCATTCACATAGGGGTTTAACCACACAATATCATGTATGAAAACTAGACATGCTTTCTCCTAAGGAAATCACAAAACATACAATTAACTGACCAAAGTCTAACTCAAGTAAACCGTAACCTACCTCAAAGTAGAGCTGGAACAATGCCTGTCACTCTGCTACAGCATTTCCTTTCCTCAAAGCCTCAATACGTTCACGGTCTAAAAATAGAAGGCTCAATGAGTCACATTTCTCAATTTACAATTACCAAGGCAAGAAATACCCTTCCCTATCCCCATTCTAAGGGAGGATGATTTTCTAGGTGATAAACAACCTATCAAAGCCCCTAATATTCATAAACCATCAATTTATACCACATTCTATCAAACATTCCCGTTACAAATAGTTTTCTATGGCAAAGACACTATTTTTATAGAACCCTAGGCCTCAATCACTTAGTTTACTATTCTAAATGTTCAATTTATGACAAATAACAACTAATCAATCCATTTAAATGATAAAAAGTTTAGAAGGTTTATTGATATTCTAGGGTTCCTACTTCACTTTCACCATTAAAGACCCATGAAGATGATTACAATAATTGAGGGAATGGAATAGTAGAATGGAAAGCAAAAAGACTTACCTCTCAAGGTTAACTTGCCCTTGCTTGAAAATCCTCTCTAGGTGCTTGTGGGGAATTGTGTTGGTGTGTTATGAATAAAAATATAAAACTATGGTTAAAAACCTGATTCTGCCTTCTCGTCGACCGTTGTGGCGGTCACTACACCGCTGCAGTGGTCCCGCTATAGCGGCCAAGCCACCACTATAGCGGACCCAATATAAATCCGCTCACTACTATAGCGGTCACCATCCCGCTATAGCGGCATCGCCGTAGCGGGCAATGGCCTGCCACAGTGGCCCCAAGAGAAAGTGGCAGACCGTTTCCTACAGCGGTACTCCCACCGCCACATCAGTGCATTTTGGGCAGTAAGCTCGATTTTCTGTCCAGTTTTCCCCCTATCACCCCACATTTCATCCAAGGCCTCAAAAACACAACACAAAACATGCATACATACAAAAAGACGCCCTACGAATCCACCCGCAACCTCAAAATTCCCAATGGAGTGCTAATTTCCCATAACGACCGGAAGGGTCGTTACACCAGATACCAATTAAGACATTGTTCGTCCCCGAACGGACAAAGATGGGAAATCTAGGGAGGAGTTACCTGACTGGGCGAAAAGCTGAGGGTATTTGCTACGCATATCCGACTCTGTTTCCCAAGTAGCTTCTTCCACTGGTCGATTCTTCCATTGAACTTTTACGGAGGCTATTTCCTTGGACCTCAACTTGCGGACATCCCTGTCTAAGATAGCAACGAGCTCTTCCTCATACGCAGATTTCATCTAACAAAACCGAATCCCAACGGATGATATAGGAACCATCGCCGTGGTACCTCTTCAACATCGACACATGGAACATCGGATGAACGCTTGATAAACCCGGAGATAAAGCCAACTTGTAAGCCACCTCTCCCACACGTTTGAGAATCTCAAACGGACCTATGAACCTCGGGCTAAGCTTGCCCTTCTTCCCAAACCTCATCACACCCTTCATGGGTGAGACCTTCAACAACACTTGCTCTCCTTCCTCAAACTCAATATCTCGGACCTTGCGGTCCGCATACTCCTGCTGCTTATTCTGCACTGCCAACATCTTGGCTTGAATAACCTTCACCTTCTCTAGGGACTCTCTCAGAAGGTTAGTACCCCACGATCTCACCTCGAATGCATCAAACCACCCAATAGGAGACCTACACCTCTTTCCATACAATGCCTCAAATGGGGCCATATCAATACTCGAGTGATAGCTATTATTGTAAGTAAATTTGGCTAAGGGCAAGAACTAATCCCAATGCCCACCGAAATCTATCACACACGCACGAAGCATATCCTCAAGAACCTGAATAGTCCGCTCAAACTGCCGGTCAGTCTGAGAATGGGAGGCGGTGCTAAGAGCTAACTTAGTACCCAACTCCTCATGCAAACATTGCTAGAACCTAGATGTAAAAGTGGTGCCCCTGTCGGACACAATGGAGATGGGAACCCCGTGAAGTCTAAGTACCTTACGAATGTAGACTTTAGCCAATTTTTCCGCATTATTAGTTATCTTCACCGGAATAAAGTTGGAAGACTTAGTCAACCTATCAACAATAACCCAGATAGAGTCAAACTTCCTAGTCAACCTATCAACAATAACTCAGATAGAGTCAAACATCCCTAATATCTTCGGAAGACCCACTACGAAATCCATGGCTATTCTTTCCCACTTCCATTTAGGAATGGGCATTCTCTGCAATGTACCCTTAGGTTTCTGATGTTCATACTTCACCTGTTGGCAATTCAGACACTGAGCAACGAACTCCACTATGTCCCGCTTCATCCTAGTCCACCAGTAATGTTGCCTCAGATCATGATACATTTTAGTGGCACTAGGATGGATAGAATACCTCGAACTATGAGCCTATGTTAGAATGGTCTTAATCAAATCGCCTACACGTGGCACACATACTTCCCCTTTGATCCGCAGCACGCCCTCCTCATCAGTCACAACCTCTTTGGCCTCACCACGCAACACCTTATCACATATTTTACATAGCTTTGCATCTTTAAATTGCTTAGCTTTAATCTGCTCTAAAAATGATGACCGAGCCTCAACACAAGCCAACACCTTGCCTGTGTTAGAAATATCCAGTCTCATAAAACTGTTAGCCAGAGTCTGAACTTCTCTAGCCAACGGACGCTCAGAAGAAATTAAACGAGCCAGACTTCCCATACTAGCTGACTTCCGGCTCAATGCATCAGCTACCACATGAGCCTTACCAGGGTGATCAAAATGGTGATTTCATAGTCCTTCAGCAGTTCCATCCACCTTCGCTGTCTAGAGTTCATATCTTTCTGAGTGAACACATGCTGCAAACTGCGATGGTCTGCGTACACCTCATAATGGACACCATAAAAGTAGTGCCTCCAGATTTTCAACGCAAACACCACTGCTGCTAACTCTAGATCATGAGTAGGATAGTTCTTCTCATGCACCTTCAACTGCCGAGAAGCATAAGCAATCACCTACTTTTCCGACATCAAAATGGCACCCAAACCAGAACGTGAAGCATCACAATAAACAACAAAATCCTTGCCCTTAATGAGCAATGCCAGAATCGGTGCTACAATCAACAATGTATTGAGCTTTTGAAAGCTCTCCTCACACTCGTCGGACCACTGAAATGGTACCTCCTTCTGAGTCAAACAGGTCATATGTGAAGCAATAGAAGCAAACCCTTTGTCACGACCCAGCCCCGTGGGCCGCGACTAGCACCCTACTTGGGTACCCAGACCAAATTACGTATTCATTGCCAAATCCAAAATTATTTCAGAATTTCATAAAAATCATATCGAACATAGTTTATATCAAAATATGTCTTAAGCGGTCGCACAAATCAAAATGTCATATCGGATCCAAACTGCGCGGCGGAATAGACATCGCCGGTCAAAAATGCAAATATAAGCATAAGGGCCATTCAGGGCCCTCAAAACAAACGGACCGCTTTAAGACCAGAAAACAAAATCAAACGAACATATATAGGACCCTCGCCCCACATATATGACTACAGGCCTCTACGAACTCAAAACAAAGACATATGGCGAGACAGGGCCCCGCCGTACCCAAATAGTCAAATGTACAGAATATACATAGCAAAAGAGAGTCTGTACCAAAAGTGGACTCCGAGTCAAGAAGGAGTACTCCGAAGTAGCAAAGAGTGAAGCCTACAGTGGAGGATCACCAATATCTGCACCTGCGGGCATGAAACGCAGCCCCCGAAGAAAGGGGGTCAGTACGAAATATGTACTGAGTATGTAAAGCACGGAGTACAGAAATATGGGCCAAAACCGAAAGCAAATCAGATGACAAAGTGGAGTACAATTCAGTATGTCAAAATCCTTATCAAAATCATACACATATATATAATGCAAACGAAATCATGCAAACGCTTAAGAACGTGGTCGCCACTCCGACGCTGGCGCCACACACAGCATAACACCAGAAGGTTTCAAATCTCCGTACATCCCCGAACACAAACACAACATAGGTGAGCGTATCGCATCACGAGCCATATCACAGCATAACTCTAAACGGAACCCAGCCCTATGGCGAGGCCTCGGGAACCGTAACACAGCATACGGCTGAATTATCATAGGGCGCACGAATCATAACCGTCCCGGGAACCGGTGAACGAAGTCATAGTAAGGCACGAGCGGAGTCGTGAGCGAACAAATGCAAGTCATATTTCAAAATAGCCTTTCAAAACGTAATGATTTCATAAGTCATTTCATAGTACAAAATAACCGAATACTTAGTCGATACAAAGTTTTATTTCACAAGATGTTTCCCAAAATGGTACGTATGGCTCAAAACGTAACTTAGCATATCATAATGTTCAATACATATCTCGTGAGAGGAAGTTCCAAAACCGAAAGTATCATATCAAGCTTTATTCAAAAGGACCGCCCAATAGGACAAATAGGGCGTCTCGGGGTTAGCGGGCCCACCTCGAGTCAAATTGAGGTGGCGAACATAATTTACGAACATTTAAAGGCCAGAAGATTATACATAATGATTTCAAAGTAACCCGATCACATTTCGATAGGTTTCGAACATTTGGTTGCATTCTAGCCAAAATAGAGCCTTTAGGCTTCAATTGAATTGAATGAATAGTAGTCGTTTTGTAGATCGGGTTTCGAGGAGCAGAAAGGATCCGGAGGTTCCAAAATTTACCTAACACACTAAGACATGCCAAACAAAGAAGTGGGAAACTTTACATACCTTACTGACGTCTTATGCCCTCCCAAAAGTCAAGTCCCGTTTCGTCCGAAATCTGCAAATGGTCAAAGTTACCAATTTGAGATCCTTAGGCTTAAAAAAAATGCCATTAACTTCATTTTTGCCTACCGAAATTTCGGCAGCATTTCCCCTATAAATCTAACACCCCCGAGACTTAGCTCGGCTCAAAATACATCAACAACAACAGCCCACACATCATCAAACAACACAAATCATATTCAAACCATACTAACTTCAAAATTCTACCTTATTACATAAGTTGGCAACTTTTCATTCAAGCTTCAAAATTCCAAATCTATATCCACATTATTGTATTCATTCAATCATTCAAGATTATTCAATCACATCCCAAATATATTCCAAACCATATACGAAAGTTCCCGAAATTCATTATTTTCCATATTTCATTCAAAACATCAAAAGTCACGACAAACATTCTAACTTGCGTCGCTTCATTCCGAATTCCTTAACATCAACCATAAATCATATTTAAGGTCTTTAGCACCCTAGATATACAATGATATACACAAATACACTAAAGGTGTATACTTTCCGATAACGTTCCGAAATCATTTTCCAATGCCAAATCAATTCATTAACTAATCATTTACGACATAAAGGTCACAACGACGCATTAAACAAACTAAACACGATCAAATTCACATTCTTTCTCCCTCCTAGGGCTCACGGCCAAACACACCCTTCTCACACACACACGCCATGCACAAACACAACAGCATTCCATAATCTTCATGCAACATCAATCACTATAACATATAAACCCATTTCATAACATAAAAACATAGATTTCTCACCTTTTTCTTGAAAATCCGACTTGCCGCAAACGTGGTTCTTGTGCCAAACTAATTATACCCCGTTGAAGAGGGTCTTGAGTACTTCACAACTATGTAGAAACTAGGATTTTTGGACCTCAAACAAGGCTAGCACAATTTTCTTTTTCTCTCTTTCTTAGTCTCGGCCGAAGCCCTCTTGTGGTGCTCTTGAATTTGGTTCTTTGTTCTTGATAATTCTTAGTGTAAGATGACATTAAAAGGATGGGTTTGGGCCATTGCTATGGCCGGCCACCCTCAATACTTTGGGCCTCAATTTTGTGTCATATTTTCTTGGCCCAATTCATAAAAAGTCCCGTTTTGTAATTCCCGAAACTAATTTCCGAAATTCCAAATTTACCCTCAGCCGTCCCTGATGTCTTAACATTAATGATTCCATAATCAACATAGTCATATTCACTAAAATCAAAATATTTCCTTATAACACACAAATCTTAATTATTTCTCGATTTCCAATTATACAAAAACACGGAACATAACACCCTTTCACAAACCGACGATAGTAGCTAGCCAGACCCACAAAACTATAGATCTCAATCACTAATGTGGGCCTAGCCCATTCCTTGACTGCCTGAATTTTCTGAGGATCCACCATAATACCCTCTTCAGAAATAACATGCCCCAAGAAAGACACAGAAGACAACCAAAATTCACACTTGGAGAATTTAGCATACAATTCCTTCTCTTGCAGTATTTCAAGAGCAATTCTCAAATGTTTCTCATGCTCTTCCTTACTCCTAGAGTACACCAAGATATCATCAATGAACACTATTATGATTGAGTCTAAGTAGGGCTTGAACACACTGTTCATCAAATCCATGAACGTAGTTGGGGAATTTGTAAGCCCAAGAGACATAACCAAGAACTCATAGTGCCCATACCTAGTCCGAAAAGAGGTCTTAGGGACATCCTCCGTCCGAATCTTCAACTGATGGTACCCTGACCTTAAATCGATCTTAGAGAACATAAAAGCTCCCTGTAACTGATCAAACAAGTCATCAATACGAGGAATGGGATACTTGTTCCGGACAATTACCTTATTCAGCTGACGGTAATCAATACCCATACGCATTGACCCATCCTTCATCTTAACAAACAGCACAGGAGCACTCCACAGAGAGGCACTCGGGCGAATAAACCCTTTACTCAGAAGATCTTGCAACTGCTCTTTCAATTCCCTGAGTTCTGCTGGTACCATCCTATAAGGTGGGATGGAGATAGGATGATTCCCTAGGTCTAAATCAATTCTGAAATCAATATCACGATTCGGTGGCATACCAGGAAAGTCTGCGTGGAACACATCCGCAAACTCACGTACCATGGGAACCGAATCAAGGGATGGAGTATTTGCACTGGTATCACGGATGTGCCAGATAAGCTAAACAACCCTTCTCTACTAGCTTCCTAACACGAATAAAGGATATTACTTTCTTAGGAAGGAGACTAAGGTTACCCTACACTTGAGTCTAGGTGCCCCGGGCATGGCTAGTGCAACAGTCTTAGAATGGAAATCAAGTATAGCGTAATGCGGGGACAACCAACTCATACCCAAAATAACATCGAAGTCTACCATGTCAGATCATCAAATCTGCCCAAGTACTATACCTCAACAAAGAAATTGCACACGAAGGGTAGACGCTATCCACTACCACAGAATCCCCAACAGGAGTAGACACAAAAATAGGGGTATCAAGAGTATCACATATTATATCCAGACCCACAGCAAAATAGGTAGATACATAGGAAAAAGTAGAACCTGGATCAAACAAGATAGAGGCCATACAGTTATAAACGAAGATAGTACCTGTGATAACTACATCGGAGGCCTCAGTCTCGGGTCTACCTGGGAAAGCGTACAAATGATTGCACCCCCTTGTCACCTGCGTACCACCGCATTACCATTACCAGTCTAAGCCCCGCCTCTGCAGGGCTGCTGTCCGCCTCTACCTTCCTGAGGACTGCCTCGGTTAGGTTGGGCACCACCCCTACTCGCGGTGTGGCCGCCCTGCCCTGCCGGTGCGCCATCCTTACCCCCTCGATCTGGTACAAATGGAGCTCGGGGAGTTTGATACTGAGTCCCCTGCCCACTCTGTCTAAGTCTGGGGCAATACCTCTTAATATGCCCTATCTCACGACACTCGAAGCCAGCACGGTCCAGCGTAGGCCGCTGAAAAGATGCTGATGAAGCAGTGTAGCCTCCATGCTGACCGGAAGCCTAGTAACTTGCCCCTAGCTGACGCCAACATCGCGGACTGAACCAGACGCCCTGAATATACCTGCGAACTCTAACCCCTCGAGAACGAGTTACTGAACATCCCACCCTTACGGGCCTTCTTCTCAACTTGCTTTGTATAACTCTCATGCCTAATCCCCTTAACGATACGGACATGCTCCACTATCTCCTAAAATGAAGCCCTAGTGGCTACAAGCGGAAGAGCCGATAACTGCAGTCCCATGTTCAACCCCTTCACGAACTGTCGTATCCTCTCCCCTTCAGTAGGCAGCAACTGAAGAGCATAACGAGAAAGGGAGTGGAAACGGGACTCATACACAGCAACAGACGAGTTCTCCTGACCAATAATAGCGAACTCATCCTTCCTTCGGTCCCTCAGAGTAAGCGAAACATACTTGTCCAGAAACACAGAGTAAAACTGGACCCAAGTCAACGGAGGAGACCCAGCTGGCCTACACTCCAAATAAGCCCTCCACCAAAGCTTGGCATCACCCAAGAACTGGAACGTCACAAACTCTACCCCGTACTTATCCACGACCCCCATCTTATGGAGCCACTCATGATAGTCGATGATGAACTCATATGTGTCCTCCGACTCATTACTATAAAACACAGGAGGATTAATTTTTGTGAACCTCCAAAAAAGATCATGTTCTTCACCAGTCATCACTGGCCCTGCAACAGGCCTCGGGAAGACCTCAAAACCCGAAACCTCATCCAAGTGAGGTGCCACCGCTGCTGCGTGCTGAACCCCCGGAGCCTGTGCTCTGTCCGGATCTGGGGCCGCTACCCCTGCACCCCTACCTGCTGGACCCACTGGTATAGCTCCGGTCTGTGCTAACCTATGCAACTAATTCAGCACTTGTGCCACCGCGTCTGGTATACCCTGAGCAGCTGCAGCTCCTGGTGGAACTAGTACTGCTGCTGGTTGGGCTGGTGCGGCTGCAACTCCCGCTGCCTCATTAGGGACCACTGGAGGCACGGGGTCAACCACTGGGACGCCACCCCCAGCTAGGGTTGCCCCTCTGCCAACTCCTCTGCCTCCACCTCTACCTCTAGCTGCTACCGCGCGTGTTCTTGCCATCTGCGAGAGAATGAACGATAGTCAGATACCAATTCGAATCAGCAGATACCAATTGGAATCAATTAGCATGAAAGGAGAAACAAAAGGGAGTTTTCCTAGTGTCCGGCAGCCCTTGAAGATAAGTACAGACGTCTCCGTACCGATCTACAAGACTCTGCTAGACATGTCCTAGTACGATGAGATCTACGAAACTAAAGATCTAATACCAAATTTTTCACGACCCAACCCACCATGACTGGCACCTATCTAAATCCTAGTAGGCGAACCAACATACAAAACACCTATCCATTCAATCCGATTTTATATTAATCAAGCTAAAAAATTATTACTCATTTAATCACAAAGAACAAGTAAATAATGCCATAAATACGGTAGTAAGTGCGGAAGTTCTAACTATTACAATCCCCAAAATCCAAAAGTCATCGTACAGGACTCTAAGCCAAAAACATGTCTAAGAATCTGAAGTCTAACAAGTAAGTAATCCAAAATGTCTAGAGTACGAAAAGACATCATAGCAAGAAGATCTTCGGGTGGCCTGGCATAGGAAGAAGCTCACCCCAAAATCCGTCAACAAATATCCTCCACGCTAGATGTGAGGACGATCAGCGGTCTTTATATCAAAATCTGCACTCAAAGAATGCAACAAGGTAGGACCAGTACAAACACTATGTACCGGTAAGCATCATAAGCCGACTAAGATTACTATCATGCATATTTCGTAAAATCAATAGAATAAAACAAGCCAGTCAACAGTCAGGGACATCAATAAATCACAGCAAGTCAACCAAGAACAATCACAATCAATCACCAAGATGTCAAGCATCACAATCACGTAAGTCAACAATCGAAACAAATTTACCACAATAACCACACACACTGTACATACATGTTAGCTGATATCTTAGCTCAGTAGTCATGACCTACAGGGGACCCATGGTGTCCATGTACCACTCGTTTCGGAATACCTTTCGGACCCGAGCACAAACCTCCGCCTCGGAATGAACCTCGGTCGAGGGACATATCACAGTACCTCTCATTTTCGGAACGATTCTCGGACCACGAACCCATAATCTAGGTCACATGAGTGCCTTTTCATGCCTCTTACAGGATAGTGTTTCTTACCTCTCCAATACTAAGAATCAACTCATCATTTCATGTCACAATATCCTTGAAAATATTATATTAGCTTCTCATCACAACACATCCACTGCAGATTCAATCACACAGGAATAATGGCACAAAGCCTACACAAACACTCAATTTGCATTCACATAGGAGTTTAACCACACAATATCAAGTATGAAAACTAGACATGCTTTCTCCTAAGGAAATCACAAAACATACAATTAACTGACCAAAGTCTAACTCAAGTAAACCGTAACCTACCTCAAAGTAGAGCTGGAACAATGCCTGTCACTCTGCTACAACCTTTCCTTTCCTCAAAGCCTCAATACGTTCACGGTCTAAAAATAGAAGGCTCAATAAGTCACATTGCTCAATTTACAATTACCAAGGCAAGAAATACCCTTCCCTCTCCCCATTCTAAGGGGGGATGGTTTTCTAGGTGATAAACAACCTATCAAAGCCCCTAATATTCATAAACCATCAATTTATACCACATTCTATCAAAAATTCCCGTTACAAACAGTTTTCTATGGAAAAGACACCATTTTTATAGAACCCTAGGCCTTAATCACTTAGTTTACTATTCTAAATGTTCAATTTGTTTACTATTCTAAATGTTCAATTTATGACAAATAGCAACTAATCAATCTATTTAAATGATAAATACACATTAATAATCCGAACCCATCAAGTGTAGAAGGTTTATTGATATTCTAGGGTTCCTACTTCACTTTCACCATTAAAGTCCCATGAAGATGATTACAATAACGGAGGGAATGGAATAGTATAATGGAAAGCAAAGAGACTTACCTCTCAAGGTTAACTTGCCCTAGCTTGAAAATCCTTTCTAGGTGCTTGTGGGGAAGTGTGTTGGTGTGTTATGAATAAAAATATAAAACTAAGGCATTAAAAACCAGATTCTGCCTTCCCGTCAACCGCTGCGGCGGTCACTACACCGCTGCAGCGGTCCCGCTATAGCGGACCCATGTAAATTCGCTCACCGCTATAGCGGCATCGCCGTAGCGGGCAATGTCCTGCCACAGCAGCCCCAAGAGAAAGTGGCTGACCGCTCGGTACCGCCGCAGCGGTACTCCCACCGCCACAGCGGTGCATTTTAGGCCATGAGCTCGATTTTCTTTCCAGGTTTCCCCCTATCACCCCACATTTCATCCAAGGCCTCAAAAAAATAATAAAAAACATTCATACATTCAAAAAGACGTCACACGAATCCACCCGCAGCCTCGAAATTCCCAATGGAGTCCTAATTTTCGATAACGACCGGAAAGGTCGATACAATAGTTGTGTAATTTCGTATCGTAGAAGGGCAGATCTGGACCTTGTCCGTAAATATAATATCATTTTGCATGTGTGTTAGTTGTCAAATTTCCTCTCACAATGTGAACAGTATTTGCATTTTCGATACTACTTTAATATTTGGAATTAGGCCGAAGTACATATATGAAAAGGAAAGAGCAGCAAAAGCTTGATCAATATTAAAGTGGGGGTATTCGACTAAAACATTTCTTCCGAATGGGTAGCTATGTAATGAAATTTCATAAAGGAAAATTCAAGTAAATACTCTGTCTTGTATGAATAGGTGGTACTGTAGTTTTCCAAAAGTTATTGGTTTCCCGGGAAGCCTCATCGGTTACCCTGAATCCATTCTTGGCTTGAGGACGTTGTATGTTTGGAGTTCAGTACACAAAGGGACCAAAGTGATATTTTTACCTTTAATTTCTAATTTTTACAAATTTACTTTTGGGAAAAGGCTTAAGTACCCAAAGATTTAGGGAAACACCTTATCTTTACAGGGTCCTATTAACCCTTAAATGTTTTTGTCCTTATTTATTTGCACCTTGTGTGCTAATGTGGACTAAGACGTGAGAACACCTCAAGCTGATTATCAAGAATTGTAAAAAGGGCAATGTTCTTCTTCATTTTTGGGTCACAAAATTCAACAAAAACTCAGTTAATTCCCACCATTCAAGATCAAATATCAACTAGAATTTCACAACAACATCATCACCAAACCCCAGTAATCAATTTGGTCAAAATCAAGAAAAGACAGACCCCTTTTTTGTTCCTCAAGCTTTTTCTCCATTTCGCATCTCACCCTCTCCTGCGGATCCGTAAATCACCGTGCCTAGCATCCCCGTTTCACTCAAAACACCACCAGACCTCATATAATCACCAAATCTTAGTCATTCCCCAATATCGAAAAACTCCATAGCCGCTACCCATTTCACAAAATCACCTCCATTTTTGCTACTAATCAAAGAAGAGCAAAAAGAACGAAGAAGAAACGAGGAAAAATAAAAAATAATAAATAAAAGTGATAAAATGGGGAGACTTGCGCTTGTATACAACACATCTATTGTAATTGGAGTTTGGGTTCATGTCAGAGGATAAGGTGCAAAGAAATACAATAAAAAAAAAGTTTTGGGGTAATAGGATCCGTAAAAGTAAAGTTTGTCCCAGGAACTTTTGGTAAAATAGTACATTATCTTTGCATTTGGACCTAAAACCATACATGTTCTTATGTATGGAGCATTAATAGTCCATTATGTTCCCATAAGTGGTGCACTTTTCATCAACTCCCAAATATTTTGTTAAAAATTTAATGGAAAAGGGAAAAATTACCCCTGAACTGTTAGAAAAGGTCTAAAAATACCCTTTATTAATCTATTTTGCTTAAATGGAAAAGGTCCCGATCTGCCCTTCTACTATACGAAATTACACGAATATGCCCGTCGTTAAAAGGTGGTCTCACATCTGCCCTTAATGTTAATTTTTTGGTCACTCATGCCTTGTTTTAATGGAAACCTGACAAAAATATTGGAGGGCAGGTTTGTGCAGTTTCGCATAGTATAGGGGCACATTTGATCCACTGAAATTCCTAAATATTATGGCACAAAAACAACAATATGACACAAAATATCATTGCATTGCAAAACATAAAAAACATTTGCATTTACAATCCATGCATCCACCATTACATTACATCTAAATTATACAACTAAAAGATCAAATGCAATTACAACCATCTTTTAAAGATTGTTTTCACAAACAAAGCACCATTTTCCCTTTTCAAAATATTTGTTTTACTAATGATAATATCATTTTTATTTTTCAATTTGTTGATGACTTGAATAGTTCTTCCCGGATATTTTTCGTCTTTCCAATCCCAATATCTACACGATATTGCATTGAATCACTGCCGCACAAAACATATACATAAAAAAAATTCATTATAGATCTGCCACAAAAAAAATAACAAGGAAAAAGAGATAACTTACATTAGACATATGACACCTGAAAAAATGTCTCCCGCAGTGTTGAAATTTTAATAACAATAATATAGAGAATATTACATTTTAGGCATTTATATGGTCTTACATAAAATTCAATGTGGTCTGGCCCTTTCGCGAATTTCACACATAACATAAATTTAGTAGAATTATTTGAAGTCCATGATGTGAGATTGAGTGCAGAAACTCCACATACACGAACCTTTCCACAACTGTTTGAAGAACTCCAAGCTTCTAACATTTCCTAAACAAGCGAAAGAATAAGAGAGAAAAGTGTGGGTTGCACGATAAGTGTGGAGTTTCAAAATGTAGTACCATAAAATCATTGGCTAGCATAAAGTGCACCACAAAAAAAAAATCTGAGAACTATTGGTACAATATGTAGTTGTTGCATGCATTATCGTGTAGATATTGGGATTGGGAAGACGAAAAATACCTAGAAAGAACTATCCGGGTCATCAACAAATTGAAAAAAAAAGATCTTATTATTAGTAAATTAAATCTTTTGAAAAGAGAAAATGGTGCTCTTGTTTGTGAAAACAATCTTTAAAAGATTGTTGTAATTGCATTTGATCTTTTATTTGTAAGGTAATGGTGGATGCATGGATTATAATTGCAAATGTTTTTTATGTTTTGCAAAGCAATAATATTTTGTGCCATAATATTTAAGAATTTCAGTGGATCAAATATGCTCCTATACTATGCGAAACTGCGCAAATATGCCCTTCAATATTTTGGTCAGGTTTCTGTTAAATTAAGGGCATGAGTGACCAAAAAAGTAACGTTAAGGGCATATGTGAGATCACCTTTGTCACGACCCAACCAGAGGGTCATGACGAATACCCGGAGCTAACCTAACGAACACCGCTTGACATACATCTCATAATCATATCTATGTGAGCCACAAAGATAACTCACAAATACCTCGATCTGCAAGGACACTAGTTCAAGAAATATATGCACATCTATATACTTATCATCAAACTATGCTCATATATCCAAAATAAATGATATACAAAATATGAACCGAAGAGGTCATAGAACATCAAACTATACACATCTGTCTACGAGCCTCTACATGGAGTGCATAGCATCATAAAGATGGGACAGGACCCCGCCATGCCCATATATGTACACAAAAGACTAATAACATCTGAACCACCGCCCCGGAACGAATAGAGCGCTGGTGAAGCAGCCTAGGGGTCTGGTCCGTCTCCCTGTCTACCTGCGGGCATGAACGTAGCGTCCACAAATAAAAGGAAGTCAGTACAAATAATGTACCGAGTATATAAGGCATGAGTAACAAAATAAGGAAAGTATGAAGATAACATAAGATAAAGAGATTAATCTGTACCTTTGAATACCTCTTAAGGTGGATGTCATGCCTGCTTAGCTTTTAAAAAAACATTTTTCATACATACATATATATAATATCTTGCCCATCCGTTTAGGCTCGGTGTTATCATCATATCATCATCATCCCGCGTCCAGGACATCCCGCGTCCGGGGTAATATCATAACGTACCCATTGCAGTGGTGTGCACATCTACGTGCCATACCCAGCCGACTATAGCACGGCTCGGTGTGAGAAAATATCTACATATATATAAAGCATGCATGAGAGCCCAAAAAAAACTTTACAACTTTATCGGAATGACATAAGGTCGGCAAACCTCCGATTACTATTATGGAACCATCATCATCGCTATATCTTGCCATGAAGGAACAATTATCATAAGATGAGATCAACAACAATGAACAAGATCAATAATCATGAAACAATTTCAATAATATCATAAGAACATCAAGAACTGTAAGCTTTAGTGTTTCTAGAAATGGAGTCATCATTGAGGATGTTTGTATCGAAGTGATCATGCCATAAGAAGGAAAAAGATAGCCTTAATATACCTTTTCGTCTCCTTAGCTACTTAAAGTTTCTCCTCCCAAGTTCGCAAATCTATATTCAAGAGGATTCATACTAGAGTTAAGTCTAGAAAACACCCATAAGTTCAAACTAGAGCAATTAGTGAGCTGCCGGAATTTGGGCAACACTTCTCCTATTTTATCTACTTCCACCAAGTTCCAAAACAACTCCCAATCAACAATATCAACATCAACAATACCATAATCAAAATATTTCATTCAAAATAAACTTAAA
Organism: Lycium barbarum; assembly: GCF_019175385.1. Lineage (NCBI taxonomy): Eukaryota > Viridiplantae > Streptophyta > Magnoliopsida > Solanales > Solanaceae > Lycium > Lycium barbarum. The sequence continues at coordinate 89,874,310 of NC_083346.1, read as the reverse complement.
TTAATCCAAAATCTTCTTTCAAATTCAACTCATAGCCATCAAATTCAATTTAATACCTTGTGACTTCTCCACTATGATTTTTTTCCTTTCCAAGACTTGTTAAACCTTTAATTCAATCCAATCATACAATTAATATGAAGATTATACCTTATAATAGAATAAATGCACCTCATTGAACTCCTTTCAAGACCAAATTCTTCACAACATTGATTAGAGGCAAGAATAATCGTCTTCCATGGATTCTCTTGGGGTTTTAATGTTTGATCTTCTCTTATGATGGTGTGGAAGGTTTTGGAATGATGGAGAACCTTCAAGAAAACTCTAGTAATATGGGGAGAGAAGTGTGGAAAGTGGATTTGAAAAATGGGATCTTTTGGATATTAAAAAAGCCATTCAATCGCCCCACCGCCCCAACTTTATGTGGAGATGCGGCCCAGTAAGTTGTAACTTGCGGCCAAATCTCTCCACAGCACCTTGGGGTGGTGTTGGGCAGTGAGGCCGCCCAAAAATGCAACTTGTTCATCCAGTTTTCAGCACAACAAACTCAGTTTGCCGCCGCAAACTGCCCACAAACTCCAACTTTCGCGAAAATGCGTTCTTTTCGATTCGTTTGACCTCCAATCTTTATGGTACCTTCTTGGCACTTATGTAAACCTTCATTAACAATATAAGGATCCATATAACTCCCTTTGAAGCTAATTATAAACAATTTATAGCACAATTGATGCGAAATCTTCCCAAAAACACGACACCAATTCTAACCTTCAACGAACTTGTTTCCACCGATTCATTTAACTTTGAAACCTTAAGGTACATACCTAAAATTATTAGATATCCTCCTTAACCTTGTAAGGGATTCATGTCCACTTTGGGCTAAAGTTAGTTTACTTATAATGTACACGACGCGAAAGTTTCCAAGGTGTAACATCCTTCTCCCCTTAGGAATATTCGTCCTCTAAATTTAGACTCTTAGGGATCTTACAACATTTTTGGCAGAGTTTCCCCTGTAACTATACCACTACCATCCTGTCACAACAACCCAAAATATACAACGCCTCATAGGGTCACAATAATAATAACAATAATGGCCCGACACGACCAAAAAATCACAAAAAAGAAAGCATTACACACCTGAAGACAATGGCATCTCTGTCTAAACCTCCTCTAGGAGTGGAAACAAGTGCGGATACCTGGACCTCATATCTTCTTCAGCTTCCCAAGTCATTCCTTCTTTATTCCTATTCCTTCAAAGGACCTTCACTGAAGCTACATCTTTAGTCCTCAATCTCCGAACCTGCCTATCTAGAATAGCAATGGGAATCTCTTCGTAAGATAATTGCTTGGTAACTTGAACATCATCTATGGGTACAACTCTGGAAGGGTCTCCAATACATTTGCGAAGCATTGATACATAGAAAACCGGATGGACTGACTCTAATTCTGAAAGTAGATCTAACTCGCAGGCTTCCTGGACCACTCTTCATGCAATCTTGTAAGGCCCAATATACCGAGGGCTAAGCTTACCCTTCTTACCAAATATCATGACTCCTTTCATAGGTAACACCTTCAAGAATACCCAGTCATCAAGTCGAAATTCTAGGTCTCGTCGACGATTATCTTCATAAGACTTCTGACAACTCTGGGCTGTCAATAATCGATCCTGAATAAGCTTGACCTTTTCCACAGCCTGTTGAATCAATTCCGGTGCTACTAACTTAGTCTCCCCTAATTCGAACCATCCAATTGGTGATCTACACTTTCTCCCATATAAAGCCTCATACGGGGTCATCTGAATACTGGAATGATAGCTATTATTATACGCGAACTCAATAACAGGAAAGTGATCATCCCAGCTACCTCCAAAGTATAACACACATGCCCGTAGCATATCCTTGAGAGTCTGAATGGTACGCTTAGCCTGTCCATCAGTCCGGGGGTGAAATGCTGTGCTAAGACTCACCTGAGTCCCCAAACCCTTTTGGAAGGACTTCCAAAAATTTGTTGTATACTGCGCACCTCTGTCAGAGATAATGGATACTGGAACACCATAGAGTCGTACTATCTCCTTGATATAAAGATTTGTATAATCTTCAGTTGAGTACATTGTCCTGAAAGGCAGAAAATTAGCTGATTTTATAAGTCTATCAACAACCACCCATATGGAATCAAACTTACGCTGAGAACGAGGCAAGCCTATAATGAAATCCATGTCAATTACTTTCCATTTCCAAGTCAAAATCTCAATAGATTGCAATAATCCACCGGGCTTCTGATGCTCAATCTTTACCTGTTAACAGTTAGGACATTGGGCTACAAACTCTGCTATATCTTTCTTCATTCCATCCCACCAATAAATTGACTTAATAATCATGATACATCTTCGTTGTTCCTGGATGAATAGAATAACGGGAATAATGAGCCTTCCTCAAGATCTGGAGACGTAATCCTGCAACATCAGGAACACATAGTCTGCCTCGATACCTAAGATCTCCGTCTGCAGAAATCTCAAATGGCGACTTTTTCTTTTAAGGAGATGCATCTCTGTAATGAACTAACGTGGGATCCTCATTGTTATACCCCATTCAAACCGGGTTCAAATCGAGTACAACATATTGGAGATTCCTAAATTGCTTTATTTTAAGGAGTCCCCACCTAATTGATTTTAAGGTGAATTAGGGCACCTAATTATTAACTAAGGTAAAGCTCACTAAACACCGTTAATGGTCTGCTTAAATTTTAATTCTAGGTAAGGGTTCTAATTATCCTAAAGGGAAGGGGTCAGGCATCCTTTAGAATCCGCTAACTACGGTTATCCGGCCAAACTTAAGTTAATTAATTAGGGCTAAATATAGTGCTTAAATTTTAAGAAAATAGCTTGTAAATATTATTAAGGTTTTAAAGGAAATATAATAACTCCATTTAAACTAACTTGTAGAAAAATATTAGTAATTTGCATGAAGGGAATTCTTTTAAAATGAGATTTATAAATGCTGTTAAAACTTTGAGTGAAAATAGTAACGCTTTTTTAGAATAAGACTTATAGAAAAACATAATAATTTGCATAAGAAGAGACTTTAAATACTATTTAGAATAAACTTATAAATATTGCTAAGGTTTAAAATAATAATACTATTTAAAAATAAGATTTGCAAAATATGATGATTTGCATATAAGCAAAAACTTTTAAGAGAAGACCTAGCCATTTTAATCTTGGGGTAAACTTATATTATACGAATATAGTGACGTTTTAATTTTCTAAGATAGTAATGATAAATCATGATTCCTTTAGCTCAATATATGTAGTCATACTATTTTGAAAAATCAATTAGTCTAATGAAAATAAATATTGTAAATACTATAAATAGTTTTAACATAAATAGAAGAGAATGAAACTTGTGGCATTAATTATTAGTTTCCCTTTAAATTAACTACCCGTTATTTCTAAAACTATCTATGCTAATTCTCCTATAATTCATCTAAGCTAAATAGAAACAAGAGTAAGATGATGTGTTAGTCAAAACAATACAAGTTAAAAGCAATAAAATAAAATAGAGGCACAAGAAATGTAAATAAATGGGCTCAGCCCATTTTGAGCTGCTGTGATCGTGCATGCTATTGGGCTTAGCCCAGAAATCCTCTTTTAATATCTGTTGTGGACTGTTTCTGCTATTGGGCCTCGGCCCAGATTTTTTTTTGTTTGCTGCGGATAAGGCTGATGGGAACGACTCGAGAATATTATTTCGCTGGGCTTTGGCCCAACACCGAATGCGGAAGAAGACGAGTTCCTCAGACTCGTATGCGAAGGTCATGCATAAAATGAAAGGAAAAGGATTAGTACTAAATCAATAAGGTTAAACATGTAAAAATATAAACTCAAAATAGCTCGGTAGATTATGTATATACTATGTATATTTACAATGGACAGCCATATAAGAATTAAAAAAAAAAAAAACACACAGAATCAACACAGTATCCATGAAATTCCCTATTGCATAATGATGGTATGAAATGGACTTCAGTGATTTCATTTCGGGCCAAGTTTTCCCAGAACGAATGCTGCATTTGTTTTTCTTTTTCTAAAAAAAAAAAGCGGCAACTAATTCCACAAAATGCAGCAACTCGAGGACACGTTAAGATGCAACAAACCAAAAAAAAAAATGCCACAATATTGCGTAATAATAGACAACAACAGATATAGTAGACAGCAAGTGGAAGTTAATAAAAGTATGAGGACCAGCCGAGATCACAAATTTAGATACATTAGCTAGGGCAATTGATCGTGTAAAATGGGTTCAAATTCTGAGAGTAATAAGCAACGCAAGCAGGCACATTTAGAGATTCTCAGTTGCAGTTAGAGCATTATAGGCTGATCAGCATTTTTTAAGTGGATAATTTATTAGATAGGCCGATTCAAATAAGTTCAACATCGTTTTAAAGCAGAACCACTCATATTTATGATCATGTAATGGCAAGAATGAATGCTTAAGAACATATCATTTACACACAAATCTCTGACTCTCAACATTACTTTTAAAATCTTAGATCAGTGAACTCTAGCCGCAAAACAGTACTACTCTTAAGGTTTAAAAGGCATTCGAAGGTTTAAACAGGTTTAGTTCAACAAACAATTAGCTGTTTAATACTCATGTCAATCTACTTCCAAGAATTCAACACACAGTTTTGGAGCACAATAATGATCTAAAGGACCTAAATAAAGCCATAAACAGAAAAAGAAACACTCAACATGAATAAAGAGGTTGCTGAACTAAAAAAATATGATTATACTAAAGAGAAGCCAGTAATCAGTAACTTCATTAGTTAAAATATTTTATGAGTGTTCGAGATTAGACCAACTATTTATTCAATATCTAAGCTGTCGACGTGACTTTAAGCTACCCAAATATCAAACAAACACTCACAGGTTCCATATGGATCAGGTAACCATCAAACATACTACATAAACATCCTTAGCAATTTGACTAAACAAAGCCTCCAAGCCAGCACAATGCAATCAAACTATTCACTCACGCAAGTAAACAAATCCCTAATGGCCGTATGCTAATGCAGGAGCAGAGCCAACACACCATTCTATACTTTATATGAATTGACACAAGTCCAAACAGGGCATACACAGATCGATTTTAATCCATTAATTTAACTAAGCATGTGACCAAATTTAGGTGATTCTGAACCAGACATGTACTTAGTAAAATGTAAGACTAACAACATCTAACCCATACCACGTAGTCATTAAGCTAAACAACAACATAAAAACAGTTAACCATAAAACATGACAATACAGCACATAATTAGCTGCAAATAACTAAAGAAAACCGCACCAAATGCAAACGATAAGAGGAATGGGGAATTACCTTCTTCGGGTGCAGCGAAGTGGGGTTTCGAATCTCCGATCTACTCGAACACTACCGAATTCCGAGTTTGCGTGCAATCGAATTCGAACCAGTAACAGGGGGGCAAAAGAGAAATAAAAAAATGATTTGGTATTTTAGAGGAATATCTAGAAACAGTAAGGCTGATAACGATTAATATATTTTCAAAGGGGGAATTGAAGCGGTAAAAAAAAAACTCGGGGCGGCTGAAAACAGAATCCTTTTCAAGAGATTCAAGGCGGCTAAAAAACTAATATTTTCTGGGGATTCGATGGCAGCTCCGAAGTTATGCTTTGCTTAGGGGGAATTTTACTGCTGAAAAAAAAAAAGATCTTTAGTATTTTTGAGTGAATTTCCACGGCTAAAAAAAGACTCCCCTCTAAAACGTACCCAGAGACGATTATTTATAGGGGGGAATTTAGGGTTTGCTAGGGTTTGAAACGAAAATTGGGCTGGATTTTTCTAAGTCAACTTTTTTTTCAAATCAAACGTTGGGTTTGCTTTTCTTTCTGTCGTCAATCAGAAAAACAGATGAAGAGGACAAAAATCAATTAAAATCTTGTGTACCCGAAAGTAAAAGGGAACTCATAAACAGACTATTTGGTTCGTGAACTAGACAAAACTCATTAAAATCAATTCAGGTGCTAGCGGAAAAGAAAGAGGAAGAAGACAAGGCTTACCCGCGTCAATGGTCGAAAAAACTGATCGGGAAAGGGACAGGCATTAATTGCCTTTCCCGAAATGGCCATGCAGGCCTGGGGGGATCGAATGACGATTGCGATCTTACCCCGTTCGTCGACGAAGCGTGGAGGAGATAGGAAGAGGAAAGAGAGAGAGAAGGGTGGAGGGAGGTGGATCTGTTGGGGTGAAACCTAATCATTTCATTAAGGAAACGAATGGCACGGGTAGGTTAGCGGGTGGTGGGCTGAATGATATGTGGGCTGGTCGGGTAGATGAATAGGGTATTGGGCTGGGCGAATTAATTTTAAAAATGGGCCAGCCGGGTTGCTGATTAAAAATATGGGCTGGTCATTAATGGACTGGTCCAAAAAGGTTTGTGGATTAAAATATGGGGCTATCTAAATTTGAATAAACGACCTTCAACTAATGATATAGTAACGTGTGCTAAAATATTATTTAATATAGAAATAATTAATTATTAGTGCTCAGATAAAGACAAAATTATATGACGTTGTAATAGCCGTGCAATAATTGTTTTTGACAGTCAACAATAAATAAATGCTATTATCTAGTTGTGCGAAAATAAATGCGATGCGTGTGCATAATGCGGAAAAAATGCTGAAACGATTATAATGCAAATTTAATAATACTGGCAGTCATAACAAAAATAATAATAATAATAATAATAATAATAATAATAATAATAATAATAATAATAATAATAATAATAGTATGAATAATAGTAATAATAATAATAATAATAATAATAATAATAATAATAATAATGATAAGGATAAGTAACAAAAATAACAGCTAGTGACTGCAATAGAATAATGAAATGCCGGTATTAATAAAAGCTAATAATTATAGTAAAATACAAATAATTATTTCTTAAGTTGCCGAAAATATTAGAAGCATAAATAAATATTTCGGAGGAAAGGTGGGACAAAATTGGGTGTCAACAACTTGTCCCTCTTTGACCGGTAATGATGAAAGAATTTTCGGGCAAAGACGTTGACTCAGTAGCCTATTTTGTCCCGGCTAAAGGATTTTTGGAGGACTAAGGGTAAAGAAATTTTGAGAGGATTATGGCCGAACTCTGGTCTCCGAGTTGCCTACATATCTCGGGTTGCACGAGAATCAGGCCACATGTAGTTCTGGGATAACTACGACACCTATGAATGACGAATCCCGATTGGTGCGAATCTTTGCGAAATATTGTCCCAGTGTCGAATTATGGTGACACTGGGTATTATGATAGAACTCGAGAATTCTGAAAATTTGATATGCTGGAGTGCAGCGGAATATTTGGGAATTGGAGGCGAGTGTTCGAGGTAGATCTTTGACCCTTGTCGGGAAGTCTGATTATCCTTCCCAACAAATTGCCCCAGTTCGTTGCCGAAGAAATAGTTCCACGTTGCACTAAAGCTCCTGCGAAACTTTAAACTAGATAAAAATAGTCAGTAAAAATAAATATCGAAAATAAAGCAATGTAAAATAAACCCATAAAAAGGCTGCAATGATTAAAATGATAGCATTTGGTGAGGCTAATGCAAATGAGGTTCTAGGCCGATGATTCATGAGAATGATGCCTATTGGCGATGATTAATGAGGCCTTAAACCGGATAGGCTATTTAAGCCGAATGATTTATGATAAATGAGGTTTTCTAAGCCGGCATAAGGCGGTGCGTTTGCAGGGAATTTGAAAGTAATAATGTGATAGATGTACAGTGCGTTTGCGAGCATTGATGCAGTGCGCTTGCAAGGCATCTGGTAGTAATAATGCAATGTAGGTGCGGTGCGGTGCGTTTGCGAGCAATGATGCAGTGCCTTTGCAGGGCACTTGAATGCAATGCATGTGCGGTGCGTTTGCGAGCAATGATGCAGTGTCTTTGCAGGGCACTTGAATGCAATGCATGTGCGGTGCGTTTGCGAGCATTCGCAAGGCATTTGAAAGTAATAAAGCGATGCATGTGCGGTGCGTCTGCGAGCATTCACAGGCTATTTGAAAGTAATAAAGCAATGCATGTGCGGTGCGTTTGCGAGCAATGATGCAGTGCCTTTGCAGGGCACTTGAATGCAAGGCATGCGCGGTGCGTTTGCGAGCAATGTTGCAGTTCCTTTGCAGGGCACTTGAATGCAATGTATGTACAGTGCGTTTGCGAGCATTCGCAAAGAATTTGAAAGTAATAAAGCAGTGCAGGTACGGTGCGCCTGCGAGCATTCGCAGGACATTTGAAAGTAATAAAGCAATGCAGGTGCGGTGCGTTTGCGAGCATTCGCAAGATACTGAAAGTAATAATGCAATATATGTGCAGTGCGTTTGCGAGCATTCGCAAAGCATTTGAAAGTAATAAATCAATGCAGGTGCAGTGCGTTTGCGAGAAATGATGCAGTGCCTTTGCAGGGAACTTGAATGCAATGCATGTGCGGTGCGTTTTCGAGCAATGATGCAGTGCCTTTGCAGGGCACTTGAATGCAATGCATGTGCAGTGCGTTTGCGAGCAATGATGCAATGCCTTTGCAGGGCATTTGAATGCGATGCATGTGCAGTGCGCCTGCGAGCATTCGCAGGGCATTTAAAAGTAATAAAGCAGTGCATGTGCGGTGCACCTGCGAGCATTCGCAGGGTATTTGGAAGGAATAAAGCAATTGCATGTGCGGTGCGCCTGCGAGCATTCGCAGGGCATTTAAAAGTAATAATGCAATGCATGTGCGGTGCGTTTGCGAGCATTCGCAAGGCATAATAAAGCAATATATGTGTCGTGCATTTGAAAGAAGTAGTGCATGTACAGTGCAGAGCATTTGAAAGCAATAGTGCATGCGCAGTGTATTTGAAAGCATTTATGCGAGGCATTTGAAAGCAATTGGAAATATTTGTGCATCGATACGTTTGAAAGGAAATCATTTGCAAGACTCAAGCAGTAATTTATTGCAAATTCGAAAATTATCGACACTTGAGAGGCATAATTGTTATAGGAAAGTTCAAACCGCTCGACGCGCAATCCTTGCAAGGCTATAGATACTTCAGCTTTCGCCATTTGGAAGTCTGCATCCAAAGAAAATTTGTAAGTTTTTTTTTTGGGGGGGGGGGGGGGGGGGGGGGGGTCTGATTCGCATTGACTTTGAAGATATGGCTCTTGATGCTTCATGCTTCCAACCTTGTCTGGACTTGTAACCTCCGCCCATTTTTAAGTACGCAAAATAGTGAGAAATAATTTCTGCTGCACTTGGGACTGTGACACATTGGGCAACAAAGCGAGCGTCCTTTCTCTAAAGTCTTCCTTTTGTTTGGTGACTCTGTTGACCACAGCTTTTCATATCTCTCGATGTCGTTTTGCGATGATGCCCTTAAAATTTGTCCCAGTTTCTGGCATAGGAGGACATTGTTTTGCCATGATGCCCTTAAAATTTGTCCCAGTTTCTGGCATAGGAGGATGCTGAGCTTTTACATGATGAGATCGAGCCTCATATAGGCTGCCTACGTATCCCACTAAGGGAATCAGGCCAAGCGTAGTTCAAATTACAAGCAAAATAAAATTGGGATTTTCTAATAATGTGACCGAGGCCCATGTAGGCCGCCTACGTATCCCACCGTGGGAATCAGGTCAGGCGTAGTTCATGATTAGAGAAGAAAAAAAGTCCCTGAAAGGGTTTAACGATATTGAGTTCAAGTGTGAGGTACGGGTAGAAACGTAAGAATTTGACAAGGCAAAATACATTTACTGTAATGACTAGCATGGAGGATGTGTATGAATGTTACTCTCGTGTCAAGTTGTGGTGATATCGGACATGAATTAATTTGACGGATTTAAAGATTAAGAAAACGAAAACGGAAGCGAAAGTTGCTCCCATTTGATGAGAGGTGACTCCTGTTTATGTCTTGTACCGGTAGTCTTAGCATGACTGGATAAAATGGTTAGTGCTCAACTATTAAATATAAAGTATGATGAATAGTTAAACATGATGCAAACTCCCTTTAGACAATGAGAAGATGCCTTCAGACAATGAAGATGGTGTCTCTGGCTATGATGTCTTAGGGTCATGATATAAGAAATAAGATCCTTAGGCCATGAAATGATGTCTTTAGGCCATAAAGATGATGCCTTTAGACTATGATGCCCTTGGATAATGATGCATAAAAGTAAAGTCCTTTGGCCATGAAAGGGTGTCTTTGATGCCCTCGGATGATAATTATGAGTAAAGAGAGCGTATCTGTGTCGAGGAGGCGGTGCTCAGCCTTAATGTAGAAACATCGAGAGGACGGTGCTCAATCCGTGCAAAATATAGTAGAAGGCGGTGCTCAGCCTTATGTAGACTTCAAGAGGGCGGTGCTCAACCCATGCAACATATAGAAGGCAATGCTAAGCCTTATGCAGAAACATCAAGAGGGAGGTGGTCAGCCCATGCAACATGTAGAAGGCGATGCTCAGCCTTATGCAGAAACTTCAAGAGGGCGGTGCTCAGCTCATGCAACAGATATAAGGTGGTGCTCAGCCCATGCAACAGATAGAAAGCGGTGCTCAGCCTCATGCAGAAACATCAAAAGGGCGGTACTCAGCCCATGCAACATATAGAAGGAGGTGCTCAGCCTCATGCAGAAATATCAAGAGGGAGGTGGTCAGCCCATGCAACATGTAGAAGGCGGTGCTCAGCCTTATGCAGAAACTTCAAGAGGGCGGTGCTCAGCCCATGCAACAGATAGAAGGCGGTACTCAGCCCATGCAACAGATAGTAAACGGTGCTCAGCCTCATGCAGAAACATCAAATGGGCAGTGCTCAGCCCATGCAACATATAGAAGGCGGTGTTCAGCCTCATGCAGAAACATCAAAAGGGCGGTGCTCAGCCCATGCAACATATAGAAGGCGGTGCTTAGCCTCATGCAGAAACATCAAGAGGGCGGTGCTCAGCCCATGCCACAGATAGAAGGCAGTGCTCAGCCTTATGCAGAAACATTAGGAGGGCGGTGCTCAGCCCGTGCAACAGATAGAAGACGGTGCTCAGCCTTATGCAGAAACATCTAGCGGGCGGTACTCAGCCCATGCGACATATAAAAGGCGGTGCTCAGCCTTTTCCAGAAATTCCAAATGGGCGGTGCTTAGCCCATGCAATATATAGAAGGCAGTGCTCAGCCTTATGCCAAAATTTCAAATGGCCGGTGCTCAGTCCATGGAACATAGAGAAGGCGGTGCTCAACCTTATGCCGAGACTTCAAGATGGCGGTGCTCAGCCCATGCAACATATAAAGGCGGTGCTCAGCCACTTTTGATGCGTGTCATTTGTAATATTTCTGATGATATAGAATGTTTGCGAGGTTGTACCATAATACAGGATATACGAAGTAACAAGGGGCGAACCAAGGAGAGATACGCCGAATTTAATGGCTAAATCATAGCAAAGGAGGTGACTAAGCTGAGATGAAGAGAGGGCAAAAATACGGAGGGTGGCGGCTGAAGGAAAATGTTTAGGTTTTGGGTAAGTGGGGTAGTTTGGGTAATTGCAGGTTGAGGAATGTAGGGAGTGGTAAAAGGTTGCAGATTAGTTTGTTGGAAGTTAATTTGATGGGGGTTGGCTTGTTGCGGGTCATTTTGTTACGGGGTGGTTTGTTGTATGTTGGTTTGTTGCGGGGTGGTTTGTTGCGGATGGTGGTGGAATGGTTTGTTGTGGATTTGATTGTTGTGAGATGGTTTGCTGCTGGCTAGTTAGTTATGGGATGGGGGTGAATTGGTAGTGTAAAGCGGAGGGTTTGAGGGAGAGGGCTGAGGAGCGGGTGAGTCAACAGGTGAAAAAGATGGTGGAATTGTCGCATTTGTTCTTGTTCGTGGTGTGGAGTGTTGAGGGTAAGGGATAGGTTGGTGAGATTTCGCAGTCGCTTGATTTCACTTTGCATATTGGCCATTTGCTGTACCAGTTGGGCAATGAGTTCGTCATTCCCTCCTCCCGAAGCCTCGGGTTCGTCTCTTGGAACGGTGACAAGTCCCAAGCCAGTTTGTTCGGATGCCCCTGAATCATTCATATCGTTGGATGCTCGTGCTTTTGATCTTGTGAAGTACGGGTGGTCTGCCAGTTCGCAGTCAACACGAATCAACCTTTGGGGGGAATAATCAAAATAAACTAAAACCTTTTAAAATGAAGAAAACTGTGTTAGTATAGTGCGAATGATTGCTGCTTAAAATAATGCGAACATTGGGCAAATAACGTTGAAAGAAGCACATATTGCATAGAAAACAAAACACATATTGTATAGCAAACAAATCATATAAAGAAAAGGGAAATATAGCAAACACAGCGCGACCCATTATGCAAGGGACCTCTTTTGCGCCAGAGGTAGGCCTAACGCGGATTTGAAGGATAAAATATGCAATTATATGTCATCCCAATGTGCTATTAATTGAAGGCCCCAAAACATACAATGTTTAAAATGTAAATCCTGATGCAAAAGAAATTATTACAATTACTACTTGACTTTCATAAGCTAATTAAAATGGGGAAGGCCCTTCGTTGCTCTTGAGCCTCTTGGTTGCCTGGATTGATTGACCGATCTTCCGGCGATTCTGGATAATTTATGACATAGCCAGAACTCCTCCCGTTTTGATGCCTTCTTTGATGCAAGTGTCTCCTTGTTCAGCTAGAAGTGTATCCAATTCTTGCATGCTTTGCTCGTAACTAAGTGCTCGTTGCTCGTATTGTACTGACTCATGGCTACCTGCCTTCACAAATGGTTAGTTCTACCTAAATAGCACATGGTCCACATAACACATATGTTTATCATTCAAATCAATGCACATAACGTGATAACCGTCGCTTGGGGTCGTAGACCCACTTGGACATTTAGACGAGGTTGACTAATGGACTTAATACACCTTGGGTATTAAGCCTCCTAGGTTTGTGCATGTCCTTAAAGAGGGTTTTGGTTTAGCTCTATCTTAGGCTAACTAGGAGTTGGCTTCCTATGACGCAAGGCTCCCCCAAGCAGACAACTTGGGAGTGGAAAGTCCGTGGATGTCGACTGCACCGCCGATCGACTAAATCCACAAGATCGATCCGACTAAAAGGTAATTTAGTAGTGCACAGCCACGAACCGCGAAACCTCTTTAAGTGTGTGAATTGTGTGAATTTTCCAGGAGTGAAAGAAATATGAACGGAATGCCAATTTAATAAAAGCAAAAACATATATATTACATAGCAAAGGCAAATAAGGCATAAAACAACAATAATAAATACATTTAAAAGCATATAAGGCAAAATAAAGAAAACAAACAAACAAAACACCCAACAAAATATTAATTAACCTAAGTATGTTGTGGTTAGAACCTATAGTTCCCCAGCGGAGTCGCCAAGCTGTTATACCCTATTTAAACCGGGTTCAAATCGAGTACAACATATTAGAGATTCCTAAATTGCTTTATTTTAAGGAGTCGCCACCTAATTGATTTTAAGGTGAATTAGGGCACCTAATTGTTAACTAAGGTAAAGCTCACTAAACCCCGTTAATGGTCTGCTTAAATTTTAATTCTAGGTAAGGGTTCTAATTATCCTAAAGGGAAGGGCTTAGGCATCCTTTAGAATCCGCTAACTACGATTATCCGGCAAAACTTAGGTTAATTAATTAGGGCTAAATATAGTGCTTATATTTTAAGAAAATAGCTTGTAAATATTATTAAGGTTTTAAAGGAAATATAATAACGCCATTTAAACTAACTTGCAGAAAAATATTAGTAATTTGCATGAAGGGAATGCTTTTAAAATGAGATTTATAAATGCTGTTAAAACTTTGAGTGAAAATAGTAACGCTTTTTTAGAATAAGACTTGTAGAAAAACATAATAATTTGCATAAGAAGAGACTTTAATACTATTTAGAATAAACTTATAAATATTGCTAAGGTTTAAAATAATAATACTATTTAAAAATAAGATTTGCAAAATATGATGATTTGCATATAAGAAAAAACTTTTAAGAGAAGACCTAGCCATTTTAATCTTGGGGTAAACTTATATTATACGAATATAGTGACGTTTTAATTTTCTAAGATAGTAACAATAAATCATTATTCCTTTAGCTCAAAATATGTAGTCATACTATTTTGAAAAATCAATTATTCTAATGAAAATAAATATTGTAAATACTATAAATAGCTTTAACATAAATAGAAGAGAATGAAACTTGTGGCATTAATTATTAGTTTCCCTTTAAATTAACTACCCGTTATTTCTAAAACTATCTATGCTAATTCTCCTATAATTCATCTAAGCTAAATAGAAACAAGAGTAAGATGAAGTGTTAGTCAAAACAATACAAGTTAAATGCAATAAAATAAAATAGAGGCACAAGAAATGTAAATAAATGGGCTCAGCCCATTTTGGGCTGCTGTGATCGTGCATGCTATTGGGCTTAGCCCAGAAATCCTCTTTTAATATCTGCTGTGGACTGTTTCTGCTATTGGGCCTCGGCCCAGAATTGTTTTTTGTTTGCTGTGGATAAGGGCTGATGGGAACAACTCGAGAATATTATTTCATTGGGCTTTGGCCCAACACCGAATGCGGAAGAAGACGAGTTCCTCAGACTCGTATGCGAAGGTCATGCATAAAATGAAAGGAAAAGGATTAGTACTAAATCAATAAGGTTAAACATGTAAAAATATAAACTCAAAATAGCTCGGTAGATTATGTATATACTATGTATATTTAAAATGGACAGCCATATAAGAATTAAAAAAAAAAAACACACAGAATCAACACAGTATCCATGAAATTCCCTATTGCATAATGATGGTATGAAATGGACTTCAGTGATTTCATTTCGGGCCAAATTTTCCCAGAACGAATGCTGCATTTGTTTTTCTTTTTCTAAAAAAAAAAAAAGGCGGCAACTAATTCCACAAAATGCAACAACTCGAGGACACGTTAAGATGCAACAAACCAAAAAAAAAAATGCCACAATATTGCGTAATAATAGACAACAACAGATATAGTAGACAACAAGTGGAAGTTAATCAAAGTATGAGGACCAGCCGAGATCACAAATTTAGATACATTAGCTAGGGCAATTGATCGTGTAAAATGGGTTCAAATTCTGAGAGTAATAAGCAACGCAAGCAGGCACATTTAGAGATTCTCAGTTGCAGTTAGAGCATTATAGGCTGATCAGCATTTTTTAAGTGGATAATTTATTAGATAGGCCGATTCAAATAAGTTCAACATCGTTTTAAAGCAGAACCACTCATATTTATGATCATGTAATGGCAAGAATGAATGCTTAAGAACATATCATTTACACACAAATCTCTGACTCTCAACATTACTTTTAAAATCTTAGATCAGTGAACTCTAGCCGCAAAACAGTACTACTCTTAAGGTTTAAAAGGCATTCGAAGGTTTAAACAGGTTTAGTTCAACAAACAATTAGCTGTTTAATACTCATGTCAATCTACTTCCAAGAATTCAACACAGGTTTGGAGCACAATAATGATCTAAAGGACCTAAATAAAGCCATAAACAGAAAAAGAAACACTCAACATGAATAAAGAGGTTGCTGAACTAAAAATATATGATTATACTAAAGAGAAGCCAGTAATCAGTAACTTCATTAGTTAAAATATTTTATGAGTGTTCGAGACTAGACCAACTATTTATTCAATATCTAAGCTGTCGACGTGACTTTAAGCTACCCAAATATCAAACAAACACTCACAGGTTCCATATGGATCAGGTAACCATCAAACATACTACATAAACATCCTTAACAATTTGACTAAACAAGGCCTCCAAGCCAGCACAATGCAATCAAACTATTCACTCACGCAAGTAAACAAATCCCTAATGGGCGTATGCTAATGCAGGAGCAGAAACAGCACACCATTCTATACTTTATATGAATTGACACAAGTCCTGGCACGACCCAACCTAGGGCCATGACGAGTGACCGAGCTTAACCTGTTCGATAACCCAACTTATGTTACCTATTCTCAAATATGGCATTCAATAGGTATTTTTTTTTTAACTATGTCTGAAAACTGTAAATAGAATACCGAAGTCGACCTGTAACTCAAACATCCCAAAGCGTACTTATATATATACATAACACATGACAAAGCAAGCCAACGAGGTTACCAACACTTTTGTACAACAAAATAATGGCCGACAAGGCCAAACAGTAACCACGACACCCACGCTGTTCGTAGACTTCTAAAGAATATGCCCGCAATATGTAGATACACAAAATTATACCAAAACAGGAACAGTCTCCGAAGCAAGTGGAGCTGTCTGACTCCCAGTGCTGATTCCTCCTAGGTGGCTGGGTTGCCGAGCCGCGTTCCTGAACCTGCGGGCATGAAACGCAGCCCCCAAAGAAAGGGGTCAGTACGGAATATGTACTGAATATGTAAAGCATCACTGAATCATAAACAAGGAAAAGCGTAACAGTAACCAGTTTAGAGACAACCCGGGAGCTACCTGGAACAACATTTGAACTGTGCCACGTAGTGCCTTACACAAATTCTAGCATACACAATACAAGTACCACATACCCAAATTCTAGAATACACTATGAAAGTATACTATCATAATGGTCCCTTCGGACGGCCGCTTCCGGCACAGTAACAATGATGGCCCCTTCGAGCATGCCGTCGGCATAATAATACTAGTCCTGGCCCCTTCGGGCATGCCGGTTCCGACATAATAATAATGATGGCCCCTTCGGGCATGCCACTTGCGACATAATAATACTAGTCCTGGCCCCTTCGGGCATGTCGCTTGCGACATAATAATAATAGTCCTGGCCCCTTCGGGCATGCCATTTGCGACATAATGATACTAGTCCTGGCCCCTTCGGGCACGTCGCTTGCGACATTAATACTATTGATGATGTCTACACTACTCAATCCACAAATATCAATACAAAGAGATACCGCTATGGAGTGTAAACATGAATCGAAAATGAAACGGAATAGTAAAATCTCGCACCCCCTTCGGAGTGGTTTTGAAAATCAACTTTATGTTTCCTTTAATACAAAACTAGTTTTCTCGAAATCATTAGTAAACCATAAACACGTTTCAAGTCAATCCGAGTTAGTATAAGGAAGTTATGAGCGTTTGAAGTACATAACCTTCTACGAAAGTCAGGGGCATTACTACTTACAGAACTCTTGTAAATAAAACAAGAACTCTTTATGGTCTTCTTGTTATTCATTTATATAATAAGCTCGACCATACTAAATATACGCATATCAAGAAGTGAATTAGAATCATTAACAAGCTCGGAGTCAAGAATAGAGTTACCTCAAGACACGTATCACAACTTACTTAGTTCTAGGACATGCCAAAAGAAGGAAAGGGTAAGCCTTACATACCTTGTCTACTTCCTAAGCTAGTTCGAACTTAAGTCTCGTCTTTCGTAAGATCTACAACAATGTCAAAAGATATCAAACATTAGCTATGGACACTTAAGAGTCCAATCCTAAACTAACACTTTGTTTACAGAAATTTCGGCAGCACCTCCCTTATAAATACAACCAACCCCGAGAATCTAACTCGGCCAATTTATCAATAACAAATCCGAGAATGCAACTCGGCCAAATTATCAACAACAATACCAACAGTTATTCAAAACAATTCAACCAATACTCCACTTCACCCGAAACCTTCCAAATGCAACAAGAACAATAACAACACATTTCCTTCCTTCAAATTCATGAACTATACCAATAATTCACATATTAACAACATTATTTTCCATAAATACAAAAGACTACATTCAATCCACTTTGGCTTCCAAAACAGCCCACAACAATTTCAACTTCAACTTGAATCATTAAACCCTCATTTTCATCATAGAATTCATGACAACAACAACCAAATACTAAGCAAAATTAATTCGTCACTTCTACACAACACCTAGACATGCACGGCCACAACACAACATCCATATATTTTATGAATTTCATCCATTTCTACACACTACAACACTCACAAATCATCCATAACATATAAAAGAAGATTAATTCTTACCTTTTTCCTTTAACTTCTCACTTGGCTAGGATTTGTAGCTTGCAAGAATGAATGCTTTACTTGCTCTAATGACTACTTCACTTTGCTAGGGGCCTTCCAATTAGTAAAAATGCTAGGAGAAAATAAATATTTTTTTGAACAATGTTTCTTGCCCCTTGCTCGGCTAGGCCCTTTGGCCGAATGCCCTCTTCTTTTTGTCTCAAGTTTCTTCTACAAGCTTCTTAATTAATGAAGATGATAAATATGATGCATTAGTCATCTTTTTCTTAATTATATAATGCATCCATGTGGGCCTATTCCCACTCCATTTACACGGCCCACTTGGCCTCTTATTTCAAGACTTCCAAGTTTTCCAAAATCAACTTTTAACCCCAAATGTTTCCTTAATATTTCCATGGACCATCTTGTGAATTTTCCTTTTTACCCCTAGCCTTTCTTAATATTTTCGCATCGATAATTTTTCACAACAACTTACATATTAAACAAGATCAAAATATAGCCTTGCCCTTCACTTCTCGCAATTATCTTGAATTATCCGAATACGCAAAATACGGGATATAACATCCTCCCCTCCTTTAGACCATTCGTCCTCGAATGTTGAATTGGTCCCGTAAGGTTCTATCAAAGGTAGTCTTTTAGTTGCTTACCCTAGCTCGGATTTATAGCTACGGTCTTGCTATGCTATGGGCACTCCCCCCCTTTAAAGTTTCAACTAAGTGTCTCACAAAGTCTTTTGTCTCGATTTACCCTGTTAAGCGCTATGATCATATTCTAACTTACGTTGTGGTACATTATGTTATAGTGATAGGGAATGGTTCGGATGTAGTCTAAATCCACCAATAAATTATCTGAAGAAGGGTATACCTGAAGGTGCATCCTGCGTTGTCTCCGGACCCGGTCTCCCACCTAGAGCATAGACACGATGCGGCCCCGCACTGGAACTAGATGCTTTACCTCCGCCCCTACCTCGGCCGGAAGAAGTCTGAAGTCCTGTCTCGGGGGCTCTTACTTAGGGTGACGACGCTGCTACCGAATTCTCAGGAACAATACTACCCACTCTTTGTGGGCATTCTCTAGCATAGTGCCACGGGTCACCACAAGTATAGCATACACCCTGACGACACCGTCCTACATGATGTCCCCCGCAAGACGCACATCGGGGAGGGGGCATCACCTCCTGCTCTGACCTCATCTGCTGCTGAGAACCCGATGCATAAGAAGAACTCTGTCTCTGCCTAGGGGATGTCTCCCTACCCCGCTGAGGTCCACGAAACTGCAAAGGTGCACTATACTAGGGTCTGCTCTCTCTAGTGGGACCCCTACTCTGACCCTCGGACCTGGTCCTCTTGGGCTGACTGCTACTCTGCTCTGAGATAGCCTCTCGTTGGCGTCTACGATCCTCTGACCCTTGAGCATACGCCTGAATACGAGCTATATCCATACTCGGCTGCATTGCTACTGCCATACAAGATTCCTGCAACTCTGGCTCTAATCCCATCATATATCGGTGAATTCTATCTTCCATGTCCTGTACAATAGAAGGGGCATATCTGGCTAAAGAATCAAACTCCACACTATACTCTCTAACAGACATGCTACCTTGCCGCAGGTTAAGGAACCTGTCAACCCTTGCCCGCCTCGATTCGGGTGGCATATAATGGCGCAAGAAGGCATCCGAGAATTCCCGCCAAGTCGGCGGAAGAGCATCCTTACCCCTCGATAATCTCCATGACTAAAACCAATTAATTGCTATGCCCTGTAACCTGTAAGTAGCTAACTCAACAGATTCTGTAGCTGAAAACTTCATCACATTTAAGGTACGCTGCATACCATCTATGAAATCCTGAGGATTAGCATTAGGGTACGTGCCCTTAAATTCTGGGGGATTTAATGTAAGAAAATCTCGAGCCCTGGCGCTAGCGGCGCTATCCGGATACTCATGACCCCTATCCTATCGTCCAGCCTGGGTAGCAAGTATCTAAGTTAACAAATGCATAGCATCTTTCATCTCTCTTATCTCCTGACTCTGAGCATCCGGCTGAAGGACTGGAGGCACTGGTGCTGGTGCTGGAGCTGGGGCTAGATCAGGTGCAACTCTGAGCTCCTCCGAAGATGGGGAAGTAGGAGGACTCTGGGACTGCATGTGTATTCCAGCGTAAGTCTGAGCTCTGGTAGACCTAGGGGCTCGGCTAACTACCTCATCCACAACTGGTTTGCCCTTCTGGGCTGCCGTCGCTATACCCTTCTTAGTCATCACTGAAATCATACAAGGTTATTAGATTAAGAACTTCACTTACGACACAGCTCTATCCACACGATCTTCACCATGAAAGAAATAATGACACCCTATTAATGTCTCGTAGCCTCCTGTTATAGATGTGGTGCACAACACATTGATAAACAAGATTCTACTAGACACCGTCTGCGAACATGCTGAGGATTGACCTGCTCTGATACCACTTTTGTCACGACCCAACCTAGGGCTACGACGAGTGACCGAGCTTAACCTGTCCAATAACCCAACTTATGTTACCTGTTCTCAAATATGGCATTCAATAGTTTTTTTTTAACTAAGTCTGAAAACTGTAATTAGAATACCGAAGTCGACCTGTAACTCAAACATCCCAAAGCGTACTTATATATATACATAACACATGACAAAGCAAGCCAACGAGGTTACCAACACTTTTGTACAACAAAATAATGGCCGACAAGGCCAAACAGTAACCACGACACCCACGCTGTTCGTAGACTTCTAAAGAGTATGACCCGCAATATATACATACACAAAATTATACCAAAACAGGAATAGTCTCCGAAGCAAGTGGAGCTGTCTGACTCCCAGTGCTGATTCCTCCTAGGTGGCTGGGTTGCCGAGCCGCGTTCCTGAACCTGCGGGCATGAAACGCAGCCCCCAAAGAAAGGGGTCAGTACGGAATATGTACTGAATATGTAAAGCATCACTGAATCATAAACAAGGAAAAGCGTAACAGTAACCAGTTTAGAGACAACCCGGGAGCTACCTAGAACAACATTTGAACTGTGCCACGTAGTGCCTTACACAAATTCTAGCATACACAATACAAGTACCACATACCCAAATTCTAGAATACACTATGAGAATATACAATCATAACGGTCCCTTCGGACGGCCGCTTCCGGCACAGTAACAATGATGGCCCCTTCGAGCATGCAGCTGGCATAATAATACTAGTCCTGGCCCCTTCGGGCATGCCGGTTCCGACATAATAATAATGATGGCCCCTTCGGGCATGCCGCTTGCGACATCATAATACTAGTCCTGGCCCCTTCGGGCATGTCGCTTGCGACATAATAATAATAGTCCTGGCCCCTTCGGGCATGCCATTTGCGACATAATGATACTAGTCCTAGCCCCTTCGGGCATGTCGCTTGCGACATTAATACTATTGATGATGTCTACACTACTCAATCCACAAATATCAATACAAAGAGATACCTCTATGGAGTGTAAACATGAATCGAAAATGAAACGGAATAGTAAAATCTCGCACCCCCTTCGGAGTGGTTTTGAAAATCAACTTTATGTTTCCTTTAATACAAAACTAGTTTTCTCGAAATCATTAGTAAACCATAAACACGTTTCAAGTCAATCCGAGTTAGTATAAGGAAGTTATGAGCGTTTGAAGTACAGAACCTTCTACGAAAGTTAGGGACATTACTACTTACAGAACTCTTGTAAATAAAACAAGAACTCTTTATGCTCTTCTTGTTATTCATTTATATAATAAGCTCGACCACACTAAATATACGCATATCAAGAAGTGAATAAGAATCATTAACAAGCTCGGAGTCAAGAATAGAGTTACCTCAAGACACGTATCACAACTTACTTAGCTCTAGGACATGCCAAAAGAAGGAAAGGGTAAGCCTTACATACCTTGTCTACTTCCTAAGCTAGTTCGAACTTAAGTCTCGTCTTTCGTAAGATCTACAACAATGTCAAAAGATATCAAACATTAGCTATGGACACTTAAGAGTCCAATCCTAAACTAACACTTTGTTTACAGAAATTTCGGCAGCACCTCCCCTGTAAATACAACCAACCCCGAGAATCTAACTCGGCCAATTTATCAACAACAAATCCGAGAATGCAACTCGGCCAAATTATCAACAACAATACCAACAGTTATTCAAAACAATTCAACCAATACTCCACTTCACCCGAAACCTTCCAAATGCAACAAGAACAATAACAACACATTTCCTTCCTTCAAATTTATGAACTATACCAATAATTCACATACTAACAACATTATTTTCCATAAATACAAGAGACTACATTCAATCCACTTTGGCTTCCAAAACAGCCCACAACAATTTCAACTTCAACTTGAATCATTAAACCCTCATTTTCATCATAGAATTCATGACAACAACAACCAAATACTAAGCAAAATTAATTCGTCACTTCTACACAACACCTAGACATGCACGGCCACAACACAACATCCATATATTTCATGAATTTCATCCATTTCTACACACTACAACACTCACAAATCATCCATAACATATAAAAGAAGATTAATTCTTACCTTTTTCCTTTAACTTCTCACTTGGCTAGGATTTGTAGCTTGCAAGAATGAATGCTTTACTTGCTCTAATGACTACTTCACTTTGCTAGGGGCCTTCCAATTAGTAAAAATGCTAGGAGAAAATAAATATTTTTTTGAACAATATTTCTTGCCCCTTGCTCGGCTAGGCCCTTTGGCCGAATGCCCTCTTCTTTTTGTCTCAAGTTTCTTCTACAAGCTTCTTAATTAATGAAGATGATAAATATGATGGATTAGTCATCTTATTCTTAATTATATAATGCATCCATGTGGGCCTAAGCCCACTCCATTTACACGGCCCACTTGGCCTCTTATTTCAAGACTTCCAAGTTTTCCAAAATCAACTTTTAACCCCAAATTTTTCCTTAATATTTCCATGGACCATCTTGTGAATTTCCCTTTTTACCCCTAGCCTTTCTTAATATTTTCGCATCGATAATTTTTCACAACAACTTGCATATTAAACAAGATCAAAATATAGCCTTGCCCTTCACTTCTCGTAATTATCTTGAATTATCTGAATACGCAAAATACGGGATATAACAAGTCCAAACAGGGCCATACACATATCTATTTTAATCCATTAATTTAACTAAGCATGTGACCAGATTTAGGTGATTCTTAACCAAACATGTACTTAGTAAAATGTAAGACTAACAACATCTAACCCATAGCACGTAGTCATTAATCTAAACAACAACATAAAAATAGTTAACCATGAAACATGCCAATATAGCTCATAATTAGCTGCAAATAACTAAAGAAAACCGCACCAAATGCAAACGATAAGAGGTATGGGGAATTACCTTCTTCGGGTGCAGCGAAGTGGGGTTTCGAATCTCCGATCTACTCGAACACTTCCAAATTCCGAGTTTGCGTGCAATCGGATTCGAACCAGTTACCGGGGGGCAAAAGAGAAATAAAAAAATGATTTGGTATTTCAGAGGAATATCCAGAAACAGTAAGGCTGATAACGATTACTATTTTTTCAAAGGGGGAATTGAAGCGGTAAAAAAAAAATCGGGGCGGCTGAAAACAGAATCCTTTTCAAGAAATTCAAGGCGGCTAAAAAAAAAAAATTTTGGGGATTCGATGGCGGCTCCGAACTTATGCTCTGCTTAGGGGGAATTTTGCGGCTGAAAAAAAAAAAACTTTAGTATTTTTTAGGGAATTTCCACGGCTAAAAAAAGACTCCCCTCTAAAACGAACCCGGAGACGATTATTTATGGGGGGCAAATTTAGGGTTTGCTAGGGTTTGAAACAAAAATTGGGCGGGGCTTTTCTAAGTCAACTTTTTTTTTTCAAATCAAACGTTGGGTTTGCTTTTCTTTCTGTCGTCAATCAGAAAAACAGATGAAGAAGACAAAAATCAATTAAAATCTTGCGTACCTGAAAGTAAAAGGGAACTCATAAATAGACGATTTGGTTCATGAACTAGACAAAACTCATTAAAATCAATTCAGGTGCTAGCGGAAAAGAAAGAGGAAGAAGACAAGTCTTACCCGCGTCAATGGTCGAAAAAACTGACCGGGAAAGGGACAGGCATTAATTGCCTTTCCCGAAATGGCCATGCAGGCCTGGGGGGATCGAAAGGCGACTGCGATCTTACCCCGTTTGTCGACGAAGCGTGGAGGAGGGAGGAAGAGGAAAGAGAGAGAGAAGGGTGGAGGAAGGCGGATCTATTGGGGTGAAACTTAATCGTTTCATTAAGGAAACGAATGGGCCGGGTAGGTTAGCGGGTGGTGGGCTGAATGATATGTGGGCTGGTCGGGTAGATGAATAGGGTATTGGGCTGGGCGAATTAATTTTAAAAATGGGCCAGCCGGGTTGCTGATTAAAAATATGGGCTGGTCATTAATGGACTGGTCTAAAAAGGTTTGTGGATTAAAATATGGGGCTTTCTAAATTTGAATAAACGACCTTCAACTAATGATATAGTAACGTGTGCTAAAATATTATTTAATATAGAAATACGTAATTATTAGTGCTCAGATAAAGACAAAATTATATGATGTTGTAATAGCCGTGCAATAATATTTTTTGACAATCAACAATAAATAAATGCTATTATCTAGTTGTGCGAAAATAAATGCGATGCGTGTGCATAATGCGGCAAAAATGCTGAAACGATTATAATGCAAATTTAATAATACTGGCAGTAATAACAATAATAATAATAATAATAATAATAATAATAATAATAATAATAGTATGAATAATAGTAATAATAATAATAATAATGATAAGGATAAGTAACAAAAATAACAGCTAGTGACTGCAATAGAATAATGAAATGCCGGTATTAATAAAAGCTAATAATTATAGTAAAATATAAATAATTATTTCTTAAGTTGCCGAAAATATTACAAGCGTAAATAAATATTTCGGAGGAAAGGTGGGACAAAATTGGGTGTCAACACTCATATTGACGCTCTTTCACCTCAACTACTAGAGACGAAACTGCTGAATCCTGAATAGCGACTCCCGTATTGCTCGAGTCCAACAATCGGACTCCTAGGTTAGCTAACTGCTGAATCTCACAGGTTAACTCTCTTTTCTCTGGATGGACATCACATAAGCTACCCATGGATCTACGGCTAACGGCATCGGCTACTATGTTTGCCTTTCCAGGATGATACAAAATACTAGCATCATAATCTTTCAATAGCTCCAACCATCATCTTTGCCACAAATTCAACTCCTTCTGCTTGAAAGTATATTGAAGACTCTTATGGTCTGTATAAATATCAACATGAACGCTATACAAATAGTGCCTCCACATCTTCAATGTATGTGTTGACACCTAATTTTTGACCTCCCGTAATTTATTTCAATCACTCAGAGTCCCCGGATAATAAATAAATGAGATAATAAATAAATGAGATGAGCATTTTTAACAACCTTAAATAATTTTTATAAATTTCCCAGATCAATATTTCTTCCCGTTAAATTAGCAAAAAAGGATTTTCATACATCATGTTTTTATTTAGAGAATAATAAATATTTTCAGGATATTTTATGAGATTTTGTTAAACTTAAAAAGGAAAGAGAGAAAGAAGAAGAGTAATTATTTAATCATTTAAAAATATTTTCAAATACTTCTTTCCCTTTATTTTTACCTCTAAAAGTTTGGATAATTTAAATAGTTTAAGTAATTATTTAACCTTTTTAACTCCTGATTTTTTATAAAATAAGCATAACTGCCATATAATGTTTTAATTAGGCTAATTAATTTATTAAGTGATAATTGTTGCAAAATTGAGCCCTTTTATATAGATATATTTTCCTTTTGTTTTTTGCCTTGGCCATAATTAATTTAATCAGTCCACCATTTAAAGAAATTAGTTTGTTTTGCAAAATCAACCTGTTAATATTTAATTTAAAATAATAGGTTTAACCTAATTTTCAAAATTTGATTAAAAGGCCATAATTAAAATAAATATGTTAGGCCAATTAATTAAGGCCATTTTTAGGGCCATTAACAATTTAGCCGACTTCTTAAAATTACTTTTTATAAAGTATTTGTGGCCTAATTTTCCCAGTGATTTAAATTTCCTCTAATTTTAATTATTAATTTGCTAGGAATTAGATATACCCAACGTATACACCAAGTATACTCACATATATGTGAAATATATGTGTATACACTTGGTGTATACATGAAGAAAGGCCTTTTTTTATTGGACTCGGATTTGGACCGAGTCAAGCCCAATAAGGCCGACCCGGTCCAAATCCCCCAACATAAAAACCTAAGGCCTCCGCCTTCCTCCCCCCCCCCCCCCCCCCCCCCTACCCCTTTCCCCATTTTCACAATTTTTGGGGCTAGGGTTTGATAACCCTTAAGCCGTCGCCTCGCGTTCTCTCTCATCCTCTATCACAAAATGCCATTTTTTACAATGTTTCAGACGAGGACAGAGGTCACCAGGCCTTGCCATGGCTGAAAAGGGCAAGGCAATTAATGCCACTGCCCTATTTCACCAAAAATTCCATCGATTAAACCCAAGCATGGTACGTTTTCTTTTCTTTTTCACCCTTTTTTCTATTTCTCAATCAAAACACTGAGATCCTCAATTAATTTTTGATTTATTTGCATCCTTGAAGTCGCATTTTCATTGGTTAGTTTTAGTCTGTTGGGATTGACTCGAATAGATCCAAATCGGACCCTCCATTGTTGATTCAGACTCATCGTAGCCATTATTTATTGAATTAAGGCAATATCTTTCAAATATTGCAAGTCCCACATCGTGTAAGAGTTAGGATTGCATATTTTTTGGGGTTCTATAAATAGAACCCCATGTCTCAAAGAAAAGGAGAAAAAGAGGCATAAAAACCCATATTTGAGCATTTGTACTCGAAATTGGGATTATTAGTTAAACTTTCTTTAGACTTGATCCTTTGAGTGGAGTCATTAGTTAAAAAACTTGTTCTTTTTTTGTTGTTCTCATTGTGTGGTGGCTGAGGAGGGAGTTGGAAGCACGAAGGTGCTTTCGAGTCCAATTCTTGACCAAGGCTGCATTTAAAAAAGGTAACACTTTAAGCTTGTCATTTATTTTTGTTATTTTGCCCTTTTAGTGTTAAGTATTCTGGAACTGATGGGTAGTGTCATAAAATAATCTTGTCTTAGCATTATTTGAGTGAACTTGGAATAAATCCCCTCTAATATGATGCCTTTATTAATTATGTGCCTAGCCTGATATTAGGATTGTTTGTTTGAATTAAAAGGTTTGGATTCATGTTAATCCTGTGCAAATGTGTGTGAACTGCTATAGAACTGAAATAATCCATGTTGAATAAGTTTGAAGTCTGGTGAAGGTCAACAGTTCACTATTAGTAACATATTGGAATAAAGAGTTTGCTTTAGCTAATTTGGGGACATGTAGGGCATTACATCACTGTTTGAGTAATAATTTAGATTGTATGATTTTGATAAGACTGCCCTGTTCTGGATGCCTACATGACATGTTGTTAGATCACTATTTGATCATTTACCCTCTTAATGTGTCAATACTTACTTTGAAAGAACTAAAGACCGAGATATACCTCTAAGTGTTGTTATGTGATACTTGTCTTGAACCTTAAGTGAGTCTGCAACCTTCATCAGCCTAACCTGTGATATTCCTCTTCTAAAGAGGTGAGACTGCCATGCTCCCACCCTACTATTCCTAAGTGAGAATCATCTTAACCCTATGTCTGAAGAACCCTTGTACAAAATGCTATATTCACTCTTGATGTTTTCCATAATTGATGCTGGATTATTGCACAAGTACAATGACTTGACATCCTCTGTAATTCGCTTCTGTTTCCTATTTACTTGGTAAGCTTTATGGTGTACAATAACTAGTTGACCTATGTTATTTGGCACAAATATCGAATTTAGTGTCATTGGCATTTCACTTCTTAAGTACTTTAATCACAGTTTAGAATGCAAATTGTTGTATAGGAGCTTATTTTGGTATGCTTGTGTGAATAGGTACAACAAGGACGAATGGAGGGTTTTCTGAGCAGTTTTTGATTGATTTCGAGACTTGGCACGGTGATTGAATGTTGGGACGGAAGTTCCAGTACTTGAAGGAAGAATCCGACCACTGAAGGGTCCCATGCGCTGGCCATGCGTCGCACAGCCAGCGCACAAAAACCCTATCCCTGAATCTCAGACAGGCCGTGTACTGAGCATGCGCCGCACAATCAGCACACAGAGGAGATCATGCGCTGGCCATGCAACGCATAGCCAGCGCACAAGCGGCGTCAGTTGTCCTACTTCGATCGGGATTGGGCCAACTTATCTTATGTTTACCCTAGCATATAAATAGTGGTTTTTAACATTAGAAAGACTGCTTGGACGAATTTTGAGACTTGTGAAACTCTTTCTAGGTTTTATTCCTCTTCTATTATTTTTCTTTACATTAAAAACACTATGTTAATCATGAATTCTTGTTTCCATTCTCGAATCATATGTACCTAAACACCGTAATTCTGGGGTTGTGGCGTAGCCATGAATATTGACGTTTGACAAGTATTTCAATCTTTGTAGCTTATTCGTATGTAATTGCCTCTTTACTTCTGTGCTTAATTGCTTGATTGTCTACGCAACAGTTCAGTTCTATTTACTAATTCATACCCGTGCTTGGGAAAGACGTTGTCAATATGGAGAAGAAGTAACAAGATTGTGATCTGAATATCCCTATAGTTGGGCTAGGATTTGTGACTAGGATAGAAATATACTTAGTTACCGCAATCAATTTCATACCGTGCTCTTATTGCATTCTTGATAGGTCAATACCATAGGAATATAGGAGGCGAGTTATCTTGAATCAGCGAGTAGTGGTTCAGGAGAATACTACGAGATTAAGAATCCAGTTAATTGACAATTATGAACAAAGTTGCTAAGGTGTGATACTTGAATGACTCAATAGGATTGGTGAACAGACCACGACCCTGGAATACTTCTAAAATCTTGATAAAAGGAGTATTCAAATACGTTCCTAGCATAAATTCTGGCTACATTGTTAGTTATTTTTATTACAGCATTAGTTTACAAAACAACAAAAAAATTTATTCTTTACTTGCATAGGTAGTAGCAATAGTTTGTTTTCGTGAAAGTATTGGTCATAAGTCTTTGTGGGTTCGACATCCGATTTCGTATAATCACTATATTACTTATACGACCACGTACACTTGCGTGTGCATTTGGACCCAACAAGTTTTTGGCGCCGTTGCCGGGGACTCTTAGAAGTCAATTATTTTTGCCATAATAAATTGTATTGCTATACTTATCCATGTATTAACGTCTTGATCTTAGCTACTATTTGATTGCAGGGACTTTACTCGAATGCGAAGGACTGCGAGTCAAAACAATCTTGAGGAATTCGATCCTGAGCCTGAACGTACTTTCAATCGGCACATGAGAGATTTGAATTTATTGCAGAACTCGCAGGCTGTAGCAGAGTTTCCTGTGGTCATGGCTAATAATCAACCAGCGAAAGTGAGAGAGGTTGTTGTGCCTCGTGTGGCGGATGTCACTTCAAGCATTGTCAAGCCCACCATCGAAGGGAACTTTGAGCTGAAGCATCCTATGATTCAAATACTTCACTCTAATGGGCAATTCATAGAAATGTCGCACGAGGATCCTCAGCGTCACATCCATACTTTTCTGCAGATTTTCGATACTTTTGCTACTGGAAGGGTCACTAAAGAATATGTGCGGCTGACACTGTTCCCCTTCTCTTTATTGGGGAATGCAAGTAACTGGTTATTAGCAGAGCCCGCCAATTCTATCACTACGTGGGATGACTTGGTGACCAAATTCTTGACAAGGTTCTTTCCAGCAGCAAAGACAGCTCGCCTCCGAAGGGAGATCATGTCATTCAGGTAGAAAAATGGAGAAAATTTGTATCAAGGCTGGGAGAGGTTTAAGGGTCTTCTCAGATATTGTCCTCACCACCATCAGACGAATGAAGTTCTGGCACACACATTTATTGAGAGTTTGGATGCCCAACATAAGTCATCACTAGACACTGCTGCAGGAGGGCAGGCTCTTGATCTAAGCTATGAAGAACTATTCACACTATTGAACAGGTTTACTCAGAGCACTCCAGACTGGCAGGATGATGCAACTAGCGGTTCAGTTAGGAAGGCACCGGGTGTCTTTGAAGTAGATAATTTTACAACACTATTATTACAGATTGATGCCATGCACACTAAAATCAAGAACTTAACTGTTGAGCAAGCTCCACCACAGGTGCATGCAGTGCAACAAGCCATCGTTTTTTGTGAAGTCTGTGGAGAAGGTCACAACAGTGATGAGTGCCCTGCAAATCCCGCATCCATATACTTTGTGGGTAATGCAAGCAAGGGGCAAGGAAACAACAATCAATACGAGAATTCCTACAGCCCAAATTGGAGGAATCACCCAAATTTCAGGTGGAGTGACAACCCAAGTAATCAAAAATAGAACTATCAGCCAGCACCTGCCCCTCAAGCACCCACGAACAGTATGGAAGAGATGATGAAAAAGATGATGAGTGATATGCAGAAGATGATGATAGACCAGCAGAAGTTGATAGCAGATAATCAGAATCACGATTTGGCTGTGCGGAATTTAGAGAGGCAGATGGGACAGATAGCTGGTGCACAAAATACTAGACCACCTGGAGGACTTCCAAGTGATACGGATTTGAATCCCAAGCCTTTTAATGCAGTGACTCTTCGAAATGGGAGAGAACTAGAGGAAGTGACTCTAAAGAAAACCAGTCGAGTAGAAGCTGAAAAAGAGAAGGTTACCGAGGAGATGATTGAAGAAGAGAGGGTAGTCAAGACACTAGTGACAAAGTAGCCACAGCCCATGGTTGCAAAGCCACCACCTTCATTCCCTCAACGTCTGGCAAGACAGAAAGAAGAGGCGACTTATAAGAAGTTTCTTGATTTGCTTAAGCTGGTACATGTGAATGTCCCATTGGTTGATATGCTGTAGGGTATTCCAAAGTATGCTAAGTACATCAAATATATTGTTGCAAACAAAATCCGATTCACAGAGTATGCCACATTTGCACTTACTGAGGAGTGCACTTCGCGGATTCAAAATAGGTTACCCACTAAATTGAAAGATCTCAGAAGTTTCACAATTGAGATTTCTATTGGGAAGCAGGTTGTTGCTTGAGCACTATGTGATCTTGGTGCAAGTATAAATCTGATGCCTTCATCTATCTTCAGAAAGCTAGGTTTGGGAGTGCCCAGACCAACCACTATAGTTCTTCAACTGGCAGACAGATCGTTAGCAAGACCAGAAGGCATTATTAAAGATGTACTGGTGCAAGTGGGGTCGTTGATAATTCCTGTAGACTTCGTGATTTTGGACTTCGAGCCAGACCCGGAAGTCCCATTTATTTTGGGGCGTCCATTCTTGGCCACAGGGAGAGCACTTATTGATGTAGCTGCCGGGCAGCTCACCATGAGAGTACATGCTAAAGTTGAGGTCTTCAATGTATATCAAGCTCTGAAGATGCCTGCAATTTATGAGGAGCTGTCTGTCATTACTGTTCTGAATGATGATACACGAAGGCCACTCATCACTTCTCATGATCCATTGGAGAGAGCCTTGGTGGGGGATGATTTTTTGGTGACACGACGGCGTTTGAGATGGTGCAGATTCTGGATATGGCGAGTATTTATACTCGGGCAGGCGAGTTTGAGCACTTAGACAAGACAATTGGAGTAACTCTGAAGTTATCAATTGAAGAGCCTCCGAAGTTGGAATTGAAGCCCCTGCCCGCCCATCTTAAATATGCATTCTTAGGTGAGGGTGATACCTTGCCAGTGATATTAGTAGCAGAGTTGACCACCGAAGAGGTTAGTATTTGTCTCAAAGAATTGAAGTCCCACAAAAGGGCATTAGGGTGGCAGATATCTGATATTAGGGAATTAGCCCCGCGCTATGCATGCACAAGATACTCATGGAGGATGATCATAAGCCTAGCGCATAACATCAACGGAGACTGAACCCTGTGATGAAGAAGGTTGTCAAGAAAGAAGTAATCAAGTGGTTAGATTCAGGCATTATTTTTCCCATTTCGGACAGCATGTGGGTAAGCCCGGTGCAATGCGTCCCGAAGAAAGGAGGGATGACAGTTGTGACAAATGACAAAAACGAGCTCATTCCTACTAGAACAATCACTGGATGGAGAATTTGCATGGATTATCGCAAGTTGAGCGAGGCAACCAGAAAGGATCACTATCCCATTCCCTTCATAGATCAAATGCTAGACAGGTTAGCCGGGCAAGAGTTTTATTGTTTTCTAGATGGCTATTCTGGCTACAATCAGATAGCTATTTCTCCAGAGGATCAGGAGAAGACCACGTTTACATGCCCATATGGTACATATGCTTTCAAACGAATGCCATTTGGGTTGTGTAATGCACCGGCGACTTTCCAAAGGTGTATGATGGCTATTTTTTCAGAGATGGTTGAGGACTTCGTAGAAGTGTTCATGGATGATTTTTCGGTATTTGGGAACTCTTTTGAGGTTTGCTTGAAGAATCTAGACCGAGTACTTGCAAGATGTGAAGAGACTAACCTGGTCTTAAATTGGGAAAAATGTCACTTTATGGTCCGAGAAGGCATCGTCCTTGGGCATAAGGTTTCAAAGAGAGGGCTGGAGGTGGATCGTGCTAAAATGGAAGTCATTAAGAAGCTACCACCCCCCGTATCAGTCAAGGGTGTGCGCAGTTTCATCGGGCATGCAGAATTCTACAGACGCTTCATAAAGGATTTTTCGAAGATCTCAAGTCCGATATGCAGGTTACTTGAAAAGGAGGTGAAATTCCTATTTGATGATGCGTGCATTAAGGCCTTTGAAAGTCTAAAGAAGAAATTGGTAACTGCACCAACAGTCATTGCACCTGACTGGAACTTGCCATTCGAGTTGATGTGTGATGCAAGTGACAATGCTGTGGGTGCTGTGTTGGGACAGCGACGAGAGAAAGTTTTTCATTCTATCTACTATGCTAGCAAGATGTTAGATGCTGCCCAAATGAATTACACTGTAACAGAGAAGGAGTTGCTAGCTGTGGTTTATGCGTTTGATAAGTTTCGATCCTATCTTGTTGGGATACATGTTATTGTCTATACAGACCACGCAGCCATTCGCTACTTGTTCAGCAAGAAGGATGCTAAACCCAGGTTGATTCGGTGGATTCTCCTTTTGCAGGAATTTGATATTGAGATTAACAATCGTAAGGGAGCTGAGAACCAAGTCGCAGACCACTTGTCTAGATTGTAAAACCATAAACATTTTATGGAGGACGTCCAAATTCGAGAGTAGTTCCCTGATGAGCAGCTAGTTGCTATTCCTGTTGCCGAAGTCCCATGGTATGCTGATATTGTGAACTTTATAGTAAGTGGGGTGTACCCCCCAGAAGCCACCTCACAGCAGAAAAAGAAGTTGTATCATGACTCCCAGTTTTATATATGGGATGAGCCGTATTTATTCAAGCAAGGGACTGATCAGTTAGTGCAGAGATGCATTCCACAGACCGAGGTGAGTCAAGTGTTGGAGAGTTGTCATTCTTCCCCATATGGAGGGCACTTTCAGGGTGACCGTACTGCTGCTAAGGTTTTACAATCTGGCTTCTATTGAACCACTCTTTTCAAAGATGCTCATGCATTTGCTAGATGTTGCGACAGATGTCAATGAACGGGAAACATCTCTAAGAGGCACGAGATGCCTTTGACAAACATATTGGAGGTAGAGATATTTGACGTCTAGGGCATCGATTTTATGGGTCCCTTCCCACCATCTTTCGGTAACAAGTACATACTGCTTGCTGTCGACTATGTTTCAAAATGGGTAGAGGCAGTCCCTCTTCCAACCAATGATGCGAAGGTGGTGGTGAATTTTGTGCGAAAGAACATATTCGCAAGGTTTGGAACCCCGCGGGCAATGATTAGTAATGGTGGTGCTCACTTCTGCAACAACTTGTTGAAGAACCTTCTAGCAAAGTATGGGGTGAAGCATAAAGTCTCTACAGCTTACCACATACAGACATGTGGACAGGTAATGGTCTCGAACAGGGAAGTGAAGCAAATCCTAGAGAAGACCGTGAATGCTCAGAGGAAGGACTGGGCAATGAAGTTGGATGACGCCTTGTGGGCGTATCTTACAGCATATAAAAACCCCATCGGAGCGTCTCCTTACAGGTTAGTTTATGAGATATTGTGTCATCTGCCGGTTGAATTAGAGCATAAAGCATATTGGGAAATCAAAAAGCTCAATCTTAATATGAATCTAGCGGGAGAGAAGAGATCGCTTCAATTACATAAGCTTGATGAATTCAGACTAGGGGCGTATGAGAATGCAAAGCTATACAAGGAGAAGACTAATAGATGGCACGACAAGCATATCCAGTATCGTGAGTTCGTGCCAGGGCAGCAGGTACTACTCTTTAACTCGAGACTGAGGTTGTTTCCGAGCAAGCTTAAGTCCTGTTGGTCTGGACCATTTGTAGTGACTAGAATCAAACCCCATGGTGCAGTCGAGATACAAACCATGGATGGGGTGCGCAAGTTCTTGGTGAATGGGCAGCGTCTCAAGCGATATTGGGGCGGTGATTTTGACAAAGAGAAGGAGCAAGTGCTCCTTAATGATGAGTAGAAAAGAATCTGCGTCGTGCCGCGACGTTAACTAAGGCGCTTCTCATGAGGAAACTCAAGTTTGTAATGTAACAATTCAAAATAAAAGAAAAGTACAAAAAAGTATCGTGCCACGACCTTAACTAAGGCGCTGGTTGGGAGGCAACCCAACTTTTGTAGCATATATGTCATGTTTGTTCATGTTGCAGGGCGAAGGGAGGCACGGGAACTCGAAACGAATGCAAAACAGTAAGAATCGAGATCTAGGTTTGTGTGTGTTTTGCCTATGCGTCGCATGGGAATCGCACACGAGGTAAGCAGGCCAAAAATTTGGCCCAGTAAAAATTCAAAAAGGGGTGTTCTGTGCGTTGGTCATGCGTCACATGGCTAGCTCATGGTCTGCACTCAAAGCCAAAAATGTGGCTAAGTAAAAAATTCAGAAAGGGGTGTTCTGTGCGTTGGTCATGCGTCGCATGGCTAGCGCATGGTCTGCACTCAGAGCAAAAAAATTTCTAAGTATAAAGTTCAGAAGGGGGGTGTTGTGCGCTGGTCATGCGACGCATGGCCAACGCACGGGTCGACCCGATTCAATTTCTTTTAAAAGAGTAAAACACGGACGACCCCCCAACAACCCTCACTTCTCACAAACTTTCACCCTCTTTCTACAAAACACCCCACTCGAACCCAAATCCTAAAACCCCTCTCCCAATCCCTTTCAACTCTAAGGAAGGTTATGTCAATCATCTCACATTACAACACAAGGTAAGATTTCATGTGCTTTTACTCATGGAAACCCCTTTCCATTTTTTCCCCTTTGTGTTGGTATGGAAGATTGATAAACCATGGTTTATGGGGTTGGGCGAATTGGGGTGAGAGTTTGGTATTGTTGTTTTGGTAATGAGTGTTGGATGCAAAAACAATGATTTCCAAAAATAAGGGAGGGTTTTATAATCCTCCGTTGTTGCAAAACTCTAAGGGATAGTCCTATGCTCACAAGTTGTTTGATAAAATTCCTCAATCAAGTTTCTTGTGATTTTTGTGAAGTCTTGAGTAGCAAATAAACTAGAAACAACATTCAAAAAGTACCGCACTCCAATATTCGTTGCTGGTATCTGTCTGCAATATCTTTTTCCCATCTGATGGAATATGGAGGGCTTTAACCTCTTTTGAGATTTCTTTTATCTTCTGAACTACACGGGTATGTAGAGGGCGGGGAAACACCAAGCAAGACAGCCAAACTACAAGCACAATAGTTTTCTTACATAGTAGGACTGGGCTTCAACATCCCGAAGGACGGCTTGACGCAAACCTGACTTCAACAACCCGAAGGATGGCTTGTCAAGTTAGTCGGACAGTTTGAAAGATCATAGATATGAAAGCTTTTCCTACAAAATGGGCTGGCTTCCTAGCCAAGCTACTCAACTCGGAAAAACTTTCGCACTACTACAGACATACTGTCAAAGCTTCGGAAAACTATTGTACTCATAGCAAGCTCAACTTGCCCAATATTTCCTAACCCTATACTAACTTAGGATCAGCCTTTCCATGCCTTTCAGAGAGAAGAACAAGAGAACTTTAGAAGGCAAACATTTTATTGATATCGGAAAATTTACAGGGAAATTGTTTGATATCTTCTAACTACTACATAGCCTCCTATTTATAGGAGTTGGAGGCTTCCACAAGACTTATCTTACATGGCACACGGGCCCCGCTAGACATGTGAAGGGCCTAATAAAACAAACCTAATAAAACAAGCCTAATAAGACAGCCTAATAAAACAAGCCTGATAAAACGAGCCTAATAAGACAGCCTAATAAAACACGACTAATAAAACAAGCCTAGTAAAATGAGGGGAACATTATTTGAAGCATGACAACCATGTGCAAGTAGGTGACCGTGGGGTCTGCTTTTGTCTTTCTTGTAAGCACGTCAGTAAGCTTTATCCGACGGAGCGGCGCTTGATGGAGTCGATGGCGGAGTTGTGTATCCGTCCTCTATCCACCATTCTGGTCCATGTTTTTGCTTGAATTTTTCTTTGTTTTCCAGACTTCTTTTTCGCGACCTTGTGTAGTAGCATATTTTGTTGGATGGCCCTGTCATCTCTGGATCTATTTTTGCTGAATCTTGAGATAGAAAATCCAACCTTATCTTTGTGATAGCTTGAGTGACTTCATCTCTGATTATTTCATACGGCACTCGGTGCTCCTTTGCTGTTTCTCGAACTCTTTCCCAATGGGGATGGTTATCAGTGTAATTCCATCGAGCCCATTCTTTCGGCCATATCTCCTTTGGGATGCACTTATTTTGCTGGAAAATAATTCTCTGTGCTTCGCTGTATTCATCTTCTAAGGACAAGATAGAGACGGGGAATTCCCACTATAGTGAAATATCTGGTTGAGCATATACCTTCCCATCAATAATTTTTATCGGTCGATGTAACATGAACACTTTTGCTGCATAGGAGTTTTGGAAACACTGAACCCAATATCTTCGTGGTTTGAACCATTGCAGAAACTTTTTGAGAGCAGGTTCAATCTTGTCAAAACATCGGAACATGTCGCACTTGAATTCCATGAAAATATAATACTGGTGACACAAGTACCAGAAAAACCATAATAGCTCTTGTGGAAAATCATTGTGCATGGCTATGAATACGTGACATAATGTGTATTCTGGATTGACTCCGAATGGCTTAAGGATGGATCCTCCATATTTTCTGAAAACTAGGAGCTCATAGAAAGTCCTTCTTTCTGTGAGGATGGATGGATCAAACGGGTCCACAAACTTGCTGAAGAATTCTGGCGGAAGATCTGCTATTCTGGATGGACTAGTTCCAGATGAGCTTGTAAGCATGAAAATGTTGCTGGTTAGCCTCTTCTGCAGCTTGGCTTGAAATCTCTTTGAAAACTCATCTGGCCTGGATAGGAAATCCGCTAGAATATTATCTTTCCCTTTGAGGTGCTTTACTTGGAATTTGTAAGGGGAGAACCATTGTGCCCATCTGAGAATCTGCGGATTTGGGATAATCTTTGGATTTATGTGGATCATCTTCGGGAAATATTTCATATCCATCTCGATAAGAAACTCTGTGTGAATTAAAAAGAAATTAAACTTTTTAATCCCATTTTTTACGACAAGAATTTCTTTGAATGTGGAATGGTAGTGTTGTTCATCATCTTTGAACTTTCCACTGGCATATCCGCATATTTTCCGTTGGCCATCTTCAACTTCAAAAAGTACTGCACTCCAATATTCGTTGCTGGCATCTGTCTGCAATATCTTTTTCCCGTCTGATGGAATATGGAGGGCTTTAACCTCTTTTGAGATTTCTTTTATCTTCTGAACTGCTTCATCATGTTCCTTTCCCCAACCTTGGGCATTCTTTTTGAGCATTTTTGTAAGTGGAGCAATGTATGTAGAGACATTAGGGATAAAATCTCTAACATAATTAATCACACCTAAAAACTATTGGAGCTGCTTCGTTGTAAAATTGGTGTCTGGGAATTTGAGCAGTTCTTGACAAATATGTGGCCCTGGGCTGTATTCTCCATGAAAGAAATGCATCCCCAGAAAATCATTTTCCTTCCTAGCAAGAATCATCTTTATCTGTGAGAGCATGATTCCATTTTTCTCCACTAGGTCATGGAATTGTTGCAGCAACGTGAGGTGTTCTTCCATAGTGTCACTAAAGAGTAAGATGTCATCAATGTAGACTAGTGATGTATGGAGGATGGGTTGAAATAATTTTATCATGGCCTTTTGGAACAATGAGGGTGCCGTTTTCAACCCAAAAGGGCATGACCTTCCATTGAAAGTGGTGATCGGGTATACAAAATCCTGTTTTTGGTCTATCTTCTGGGTGTATTCCCAATTGCCAAAACCCCGATTTAAGGTCAAACTTGGAAAAGTAATTAGCTTTGGCTAAGTGTGAAAAAAGGGTGAGTTTATTTGGGATATGGAATTTATCATCTTGGAGGAAATAGTTAAGAGGTTGATAGTTTATGACTAATCTGAGTTTACCTCTTGTTTGTTCTTCCCATTTATTGACATAGAATGCCTCGCATGCCCATTGTGAATTGGAGGGCTCGATAAGCCCAAACTCCAAGAGCTCTTCGCATTCTTTTTTCGCAAGCGGAAGATGATCTGGATTCATGCCGGAGTGACTTGCCTTCGTTGGATTAATGCTTTCATTCTTCTTGAAGGGGAGTTTAATGAAAAACTCCTCATTTAGCCATAGAGGCTTTTTGCATTTTCCCATAAACTCCCTATGAGAATCCGCACATGAATGCTCCACCAACTGTTGTTCTATCTCCTTGATCTGTTCAGCATCAGTTATTTGGAATAATCGTAAAACATCTGTATATGGCTTGAATTGTTTCTTGAATGTTATTCCATGGGCTTTGATCTGGAGCTGATCTTTAAGTTGGCTGAAGATGTCAAATCCGACAATGAGATCTTTTCCTGGTACATCTGATCCAATCAGCTTTGTTCGAAACTTCAACCTTGGGAAGAATTTAATTGTGATTGTATGCTTTGTGATGATTGTGGTGGTTAGGACTCCAGTCCCAGCAGTGTTGAAATCTTTGAAATGTGGAATCCATTGATCCTCAGGAAGGACGGCTGGGTTCATCAATGAACATGCCGCTCCAGTGTCCATGAAGGCAATAACCTGGATTGGTTTATCCCATTTGGATGGATAAACTTTAAGCTGGACCTGCGGGATCACCATGATGCTGTTGATATCTTCTTGAGCCTTTCCCTCTTGTTTTGAAATCTGGTAATATTCATGCCATATTCTTCGTACACATCTATGGAAAAGAGGGTCTTCATACCAGTGTAGTCCTCTATTTCATTACGAAGCTTGATCGATCTTCTGGATTGGGGACAATTTTTTGCATAA
This sequence comes from Lycium barbarum, assembly GCF_019175385.1. Lineage (NCBI taxonomy): Eukaryota > Viridiplantae > Streptophyta > Magnoliopsida > Solanales > Solanaceae > Lycium > Lycium barbarum. The sequence goes on along the minus strand of NC_083346.1, from coordinate 89,834,612 downwards.
TGCCCAATCTTGTTGTAGATGAAGCATCTATCATTTTTTCGGGACTTGCCTGGGCTCTTCCTCCTGAAATATTTCGTGCGCCTCCTGAACTAAGATCCTTCTCGTGAAGGCCTTGGCCATTTGAATCGCTTGAACCTTCCCTTCGGTCTGGGGACATGGCACGAACAACTTGACCCAGTAATTAGGTCAGACTTTTCGCAAGCTTTATCAAGGGATGGATTGTTTCGTATGATCTGCTTCAAAACAGATCTCTTTGTGCAGATATCATCCAACGTTAGAAATATGGCTTGCCTGATGTAGCTGATCGGTGGGATCGTTATTGATTGAAACTTCTCCTCAACGATCATCATGGTCCGGCTTGCTAACATCTTCGGAAGTGATGAAACAAAGGCTTGCTTGAGACTAGCTTCTCCGCCTAACTCAAAGAACATTTTATCCGTCTTCTGAAAATGGATATCGATGGCATCTCTATCAAATGCTACGCATTTCATTTCAGAGAACTGTTTCCTTAGTTTTTCTTGCCTTTGGCCGGTATCTCCACAAAATACCTCTTGTAGTATTTTGATGTTGTAAACAAAGTCTTGGGATGTGAGAAACATATTTTTGTCTTGTGTCCCAAGTGAATTCCACCAGTCTCGGAGAATTCCGGAGAACCTTGAAGTGAATTCTGATAGGATCATATACTTTTCCCGTTCGACAAGATTCTTTGTCACCATCCAAGTGAAGAAATCTTGGATCCTTTGGGGCCATCTTGATACTTTGATATCATCCAGACTGAAAGTATGGAATCCAGTCCCAACAAATTTTGCTGTTGTTGGTTCTGACCTTCTTTCTGGAATTGGCTCATCTGTCATCTCGTCCCGATCATTATCTACTTCAGAGATTTCTGGTTCTCCGCGTTGATTCATGAATATTTGCGGGTTATCTTCTTCTGAACAGTCAACTGAGGAATCTTCGCTTGTCTCAACGCTTGCTTCCGTAGGATCAGTATCATATGAATCTTGGTTACTGGATCCTAGGGTATCATCCTCCTCCACATCCTTTGTGGGTCGGGTCACGTACAGGTTAGGAATATTATGGGCCGAGATCATCAAATTTTCCAGCTCGGGTTCTTTTGAACTTTCCCCGAGTTCTTTCTTTCGTTTGGACTACTTTTGGGCCGCCATAGAGTCTTTCCTTTCCCAAACCATTTTTGCAATGTCAAACTCAGGTTCATTGTTATGTTTTTGGGCAAAAGGCATAGGGTCTCGTTTTGTGGATGGGAGCACAGTGAAAGAATGGTCAAGCTTTGGTGGTGAGTATGTTTGTGAGGACATAGGGAAAAAGGTGGGTTTTGATAGGCAGCTTTGTGTTTTTTGCGGTTCAAGGTGACCATATCTCAGTAGCTGTATTTGTTCTTTAAGGTTAGCCATTTCCTTTTGTTGTTGGTTAAAGAAATGGAAAAGGGAAGTGCCTGGTGGACAAATCTCATACTGCATGTTTGTCATTCGCAATTCCAGGGCTTTTATCAGTCCAGCATGCTGAGAAGATGCTTGTTCCACCTTCTTCTCAATTGTCTCCACCCTGCTCATCATCTTATTCTGTGTGTGAGCAACATTTCTGATGGAAGTGCTAATATTAGTTAACACTTTGTTTTGGCAAATGGCATTTTTGGATTTCCAATTGATTGTCGCTTCCACTTCACTTGTTGGTGGCTTTTCTCCTGTGGGCAGCACAACATTTTGCCTTCGAATTTTTGGGGCATGGCTTGCACCATCCTTTTCAAAAGGTTGTTGCGGAGGAAATTCAGTGGTGTGACTGGAGCTGGAGGGGTTCATCATGAATATTTCTGGCTTTGGGATACTTGGGTTTGAAGGTTTGTGATGTAAATTTTGGTTAGGGAGAGATGGCCAATTTTGGGGTTTGTACGAAACAAGGAATTCATATTTTCCTGGACGGCTCAGTGAACCGGTAGATGAGTCTCCTTCTTCGTACCTTGTTCGGAACTTTCTTTCAGAGTTTCCCCCTTTTTTCTTTGATTTGGCTCTTCTTGTATGGTGTTCATCCCATTCAATTTCATCGTCAAGACATTCTTGACAGTCACATTGGATATCCCATGGGCAGTGTCCCGTGAAAGGACATTTGAACCACCATACTTCATGACCTTCATTATCGAACTGCTTTATCCAGTCATGTTCGCTCATGATACCGGGGAGATGGTAAGCGAATGTTTCAGGGTCATCTTGGTGTGCTTGGTTATAAGTGGGTTGGTACATCTGGAAAGAGAAGGTTGTTTTGTTGGATTTTTTAAGGTGAGAGTGGTCAAAGCTTATGGCGACTGTTTTATCGGTTTTTTTGGAAAAAGTGAAAAGATTGGAGAGGTTCAACAGGTTCTCTCAGCTTTTCATAATTCGTGACCCATGTATCAGGAAGGACTTTGATAAGTTCTTCTCTAGAAAGCTGTTTTGGGATTTGGATGCACATGGTAGTTCCGTTGGTGGCATCCACTTTTAAGAGCAAAGCATTTTCTCCACCTGGAAGAGAGATATCCATAGCATGATTCTGAACTCGCCAAGCTATTTGGTAGTGTAAAGTAGCCTGAATAGCATTTTTAGGTTGTGGAGCACCTTGAATTTGGACTTGGAGCTTTAAAGCCTCCGTTAGATATGGATCATACATGGACATGTTAAAATTTGGAAATATAGTGACAAAAACATTTCCAGCATTTAGAGTGACTTCTGTGGTACCCAAATTCGCATGTTAGTACTCGTTATATCTGGTATCAAGAAGGGCAAGGCGAGCTACAACTGGTTGGCCTTTTCGTCCATGATATGTTAATGCAATTCTAATAGCACCAAAATGGACATGGGTGAAACCATGATGTTTCCACTGTCCAGGAAAATCATCTGGAATCTGCAGAGTGATGAATTGTTCCTCCTGAGTTGCTTGAATAGGGTGTTGGTCAAGGTTTGAGGCACCAACATATTCTTTAGCTTCTTTGGGCTTTGGCCGGACCAGGGAACGGATTTGTGACCACGGGGAACATGTCTTTTTAGCAAAAGCAGAGTATGGGTTTATGATAGGTAGGTCGGTGGGAGACACTTTGTTTCCATCAGGTAAAATATCAACTTCATAAAGGTAGTCATATTTGCAAGAAAGGGTTTTATATAGAGTAGGAGACATATTTATTTTTGCTAAGGACTTACAAGGGTTGGACGCAGATGGTAACGACTCAGACATATTTTTACTAAACTGCTCCACTCTCACCAGTCCATCTCTTTCGGAGAGGAGAGCAGTTTAGTAAAAATATGTCTGAGTCGTTACCATCTGCGTCCAACCCTTGTAAGTCCTTAGCAAAAATAAATATGTCTCCTACTCTGTATAAAACCCTTTCTTGCAAATATGACTACCTTTATGAAGTTGATATTTTACCTGATGGAAACAAAGTGTCTCCCACCGACCTACCCCTCATAAACCCATACTCTGCTTTTGCTAAAAAGGCATGTTCCCCATGGTCACAAATCCGTTCCCTGGTCCAGCCAAAGCCCAAAGAAGCTAAAGAATATGTTGGTGACTCAAAACTTGACCAACACCCTATTCTAGCAACTCAGGAGGAACAATTCATCACTCTGCAGATTCCAGATGATTTTCCTAGACAGTGGAAACATCATGGTTTCACCCATGTCCATTTTGGTGCTATTAGAATTGCATTAACATATCATGGACGAAAGGGCCAACCAGTTGTAGTTCGCCTTGCCATTCTTGATACCAGATATAACGAGTACCAACATGCAAATTTGGGTACCACAGAAGTCACTCTAAATACTGGAACAGTGTTTGTCACTATATTTCCAAATTTTAACATATCCCTGTATGATCCATATCTAACGGAGGCTTTAAAGCTCCAAGTCCAAATTCAAGGTGCTCCACAAGCTAAAAATGCTATTCAGGCTACTTTACACTACCAAATAGCTTGGCGAGTTCAGAATCATGCTATGGATATCTCTCTTCCAGGTGGAGAAAATGCTTTGCTCTTAAAAGTGGATGCCACCAACGGAACTACCATGTGCACCCAAATCCCAAAACAACTTTCTAGAGAAGAACTTATCAAAGTCCTTCCTGATACATGGGTCACGAATTATGAAAAGCTGAGAGAACCTGTTGAACCTCTCCAATTTCTCACTTTTTCCAAAAAACCCGATAAAACAGTCGCCATAAGCTTTGACAATTCTCACCTTAAAAAACCTAACAAAACAACCTTCTCTTTCCAGATGTACCAACCCACTCATAACCAAGCACACCAAGATGACCCTGAAACATTCGCTTACCATCTCCCCGGTATCATGAGCGAACATGACTGGATAAAGCAGTTCGATAATGAAGGTCATGAAGTATGGTGGTTCAAATGTCCTTTCACGGGACACTGCCCATGGGATATCCAATGTGACTGTCAAGAATGTCTTGACGATGAAATTGAATGGGATGAACACCATACAAGAAGAGCCAAATCAAAGAAAAAAGGGGGAAACTCTGAAAGAAAGTTCCGAACAAGGTATGAAGAAGGAGACTCATCTATCGGTTCACTGAGCCGTCCAGGAAAATATGAATTCCTTGTTTCGTACAAACCCCAAAATTGGCCATCTCTCCCTAACCAAAATTTACATCACAAACCTTCAAACCCAAGTATCCCAAAGCCAGAAATATTCATGATGAACCCCTCCAGCTCCAGTCACACCACTGAATTTCCTCCGCAACAACCTTTTGAAAAGGATGGTGCAAGCCATGCCCCAAAAATTCCAAGGCAAAATGTTGTGCTGCCCACGGGAGAAAAGCCACCAACAAGTGAAGTGGAAGCGACAACCAATTGGCAATCCGAAAATGCCATTTGCCAAAACAAAGTGTTAACTAATATTAGCACTTCCATCAGAAATGTTGCTCACACACAGAATAAGATGATGAGCAGGGTGGAGACAATTGAGAAGAAGGTGGAACAAGCATCTTCTCAGCATGCTGGACTGATAAAAGCCCTGGAATTGCGAATAACAAACATGCAGTATGAGATTTGTCCACCAGGCACTTCCCTTTTCCATTTCTTTAACCAACAACAAAAGGAAATGGCTGACCTTAAAGAACAAATACAGCTACTGAGATATGGTCACCTTGAACTGCAAAAAACACAAAGCTGCCCATCAAAACCCACCTTTTTCCCTATGTCCTCGCAAACATACTCACCACCAAAGCTTGACCATTCTTTCACTGTGCTCCCATCCACAAAACGAGACCCTATGCCTTTTGCCCAAAAACAGAACAATGAACCTGAGTTTGACATTGCAAAAATGGTTTGGGAAAGGAAAGACTCTATGGCGGCCCAAAAGCAGTCCAAACGAAAGAAAGAACTCAGGGAAAGTTCAAAAGAACCCGAGCTGGAAAATTTGATGATCTCGGCCCATAATATTCCTAACCTGTACGTGACCCGACCCACAAAGGATGTGGAGGAGGATGATACCCTAGGATCCAGTGACTAAGATTCATATGATACTGATCCTACGGAAGCAAGCGTTGAGACAAGCGAAGATTCCTCATTTGACTGTTCAGAAGAAGATAACCCGCAAATATTCATGAATCAACCCAGAGAACCAGAAATCTCTGAAGTAGATGATGATCGGGACGGGATGACAGATGAGCCAATTCCAGAAAGAAGGTCAGAACCAACAACAGCAAAATTTGTTGGGACTGGATTCCATACTTTCAGTCTGGATGATATCAAAGTATCAAGATGGCCCCAAAGGATCCAAGATTTCTTCACTTGGATGGTGACAAAGAATCTTGTCGAACGGGAAAAGTATATGATCCTGTCAGAATTCACTTCAAGGTTCTCCGGAATTCTCCGAGACTGGTGGAATTCACTTGGGACACAAGACAAAAATATGTTTCTCACATCCCAAGACTTTGCTTACAACATCAAAATACTGCAAGAGGTATTTTGTGGAGATACCGGCCAAAGGCAAGAAAAACTAAGGAGACAGTTCTTCGAAATGAAATGCGTAGCATTTGATAGAGATTCCATCGATATCCATTTTCAGAAGATGGATAAAATGTTCTTTGAGTTAGGCGGAGAAGCTAGTCTCAAGCAAGCCTTTGTTTCATCACTTCCGAAGATGTTAGCAAGCCAGACCATGACGATCGTTGAGGAGAAGTTTCAATCAATAACGATCCCACCGATCGGCTACATCATGGGAGCTATATTTCTAGCGTTGGATGATATCTGCACAAAGATATCTGTTTTGAAGCAGATCATACGAAACAATCCAGCCTTTGATAAAGCTTGCGGAAAGTCTGACCTAATTACTGGGTCAAGCTGTTCGTGCCATGTCCCCAGACCGAAGGGAAGGTTCAAGCGATTCAAATGGCCAAGGCCTTCACGAGAAGGATCCCAGTTCAGGAGGCGCACGAAATATTTCAGGAGGAAGAGCCCAGGCAAGTCCCAAAAAAATGATAGATGCTTCATCTGCAACAAGATTGGGCATTATGCAAAAAATTATCCCCAATCCAGAAGATCGATCAAGCTTCTTACTGAAATAGAGGACTACACTGGTATCCATCTAGATGAAGATGACGATCTTGAATCTGTACTCTCATTAGAGGACGAACCCACAGAGAAGACCCTATTTTCCATAGATGTGTACGAAGAATATGGCGATGAATATTAACAGATTTCAGAACCAGAGGGAAAGGCTCAAGAAGATATCAACAACATCATGGTGATCCCGCAGGTCCAGCTTAAAGTTTATCCATCCAAATGGGATAAACCAATCCAGGTTATTGCCTTCATGGACACTGGAGCGGCATGTTCATTGATGAACCCAGCCGTCCTTCCTGAGGATCAATGGATTCCACATTTCAAAGATTTCAACACTGCTGGGACTGGAGTCTTAACCACCACAGTCATCACAAAGCATCCAATCACAATTGAATTATTCCCAGGGTTGAAGTTTCGAAAAAAGCTGATTGGATCAGATGTACCAGGAAAAGATCTCATTGTCAGATTTGACATCTTCAGCCAACTTAAAGATCAGCTCCAGATCAAAGCCCATGGAATAACGTTCAAGAAACAATTCAAGCCATATACAGATGTTTTACGATTATTCCAAATAACTGATGCTGAACAGATCAAGGAGATAGAACAACAGTTGGTGGAGCATTCATGTGCGGATTCTCACAAGGAGTTTATGGGAAAATTCAAAAAGCCTCTATGGATAAATGAGGAGTTTTTCATTAAACTCCCCTTCAAGAAGAATAAAAGCATTAATCCAACGAAGGCAAGTCACTCCGGCATGAATCCAGATCATCTTCCGCTTGCGAAAAAAGAATGCGAAGAGCTCTTGGAGTTTGGGCTTATCGAGCCCTCCAATTCACAATGGGCATACGAGGCATTCTATGTCAATAAACGGGCAGAACAAACAAGAGGTAAACTCAGATTAGTCATAAACTATCAACCTCTTAACTATTTCCTCCAAGATGATAAATTCCCTATCCCAAATAAACTCACCCTTTTTTCACACTTAGCCAAAGCTAAATACTTTTCCAAGTTTGACCTTAAATCAGGGTTTTGGCAATTGGGAATACACCCAGAAGATAGACCAAAAACAGGATTTTGTATACCCGATCACCACTTTCAATGGAAGGTCATGCCCTTTGGGTTGAAAACAGCACCCTCATTGTTCCAAAAGGCCATGATAAAATTATTTCAACCCATCCTCCACGCATCACTAGTCTACATTGATGACATCTTACTCTTTAGTGACACTATGGAAGAACACCTCACGTTGCTGCAACAATTCCATGACCTAGTGGAGAAAAATAGAATCATGCTCTCACAGAAAAAGATGATTCTTGCTAGGAAGGAAATTGATTTTATGGGGATGCATTTTTTTCATGGAGCATACAGCCCAGAGCCACATATTTGTCAAGAACTGCTCAAATTCCCAGACACCAATTTTACAACGAAGCAGCTCCAACAGTTTTTAGGTGTGATTAATTATGTTAGAGATTTTATCCCTAATGTCTCTACATACATTGCTCCACTTACAAAAATGCTCAAAAAGAATGCCCAAGGTTGGGGAAAGGAACAAGATGAAGCAGTTCAGAAGATAAAAGAAATCTCAAAAGAGGTTAAAGCCCTCCATATTCTATCAGACGGGAAAACGATATTGCAGACAGATGCCAGCAACGAATATTGGAGTGCGGTACTTTTTGAAGTTGAAGATGGCCAACGGAAAATATGCGGATATGCAAGTGGAAAGTTCAAACATGCTGAACAACATTACCATTCCACATTCAAAGAAATTCTTGCCGTAAAAAATGGGATTAAAAAGTTTAATTTCTTTTTAATTCACACAGAGTTTCTTATCGAGATGGATATGAAAGCTTTCCCGAAGATGATCCACATAAATCCAAAGATTATCCCAAATTCGCAGATTCTCAGATGGGCACAATGGTTCTCCCCTTACAAATTCCAAGTAAAGAACCTCAAAGGGAAAGATAATATTCTAGCGGATTTCCTATCCAGGCCAGATGAGTTTTCAAAGAGATTTCAAGCCAAGCTGCAGAAGAGGCTAACTAGCAACATTTTCATGCTTACAAGCTCATCAGGAGCTAGTCCATCCAGAATAGCAGATCATCCGCCATAATTCTTTAGCAAGTTTGTGGACCCGTTTGATCCATCCATCCTCACAGAAAGAAGGACTTTCTATGAGCTCCTAGTTTTCAGAAAATATGAAGGATCCATCCTTAAGCCATTCGGAGTCAATCCAGAATACCCATTTTGTCACGTATTCATAGCCATGCACAATGATTTTCCACATGAGCTATTATGGTTTTTCTGGTACTTGTGTCACCAGTATTATATTTTCATGGAATTCAAGTGCGACATCTTCCGATGTTTTGACAAGATTGAACCTGCTCTCAAAAGGTTTCTGCAATGGTTCAAACCACGAAGATATTGGGTTCAATGTTTCCAAAACTCCTATGCAGCAAAAGTGTTCATGTTACATCGACCGATAAAAATTATTGATGGGAAGGTCTATGCTCAACCAGATATTTCACTATGGTGGGAATTCCCCGTCTCTGTCTTGTCCTTAGAAAATGAATACAGCGAAGCACAGAGAATTATTTTCCAGCAAAATAAGTGCATCCCAAAAGAGATATGGCCGAAAGAATGGGCTCGATGGAATTACACTGATAACCATCCCCATTGGGAAAGAGTTCTAGAAGTAGCAAAGGAGTACCGAGTGTCGTATGAAATAATCAGAGATGAAGTAACTCAAGCTATCACAAAGATAAGGTTGGATTTTCCATCTCAAGATTCAGCAATAATAGATCCAGAGATGACAGGGCCATCCAACAAAAAATGCTACTACACAAGGTCGCGAAAAAAAAGTCTGGAAAACAAAGAAAAATTCAAGCAAAAACATGGACCAGAATGGTGGATAGAGGACGGATACACAACTCCGCCGTCGACTCCATCAAGCACCGCTCCGTCGGATAAAGCTTACTGACGTGCTTACAAGAAAGACAAAAGCGGACCCCACGGTCACATGCTTGCACATGGTTGTCATGCTTCAAATAATGTTCCCCTCGTTTTACTAGGCTTGTTTTATTAGGCATGTTTTATTAGGCTGTCTTATTAGGCTCGTTTTATCAGGCTTGTTTTATTAGGCTGTCTTATTAGGCTTGTTTTATTAGGTTTGTTTTATTAGGCCCTTCACATGTCTAGCGGGGCCCGTGTGCCATGTAAGATAAGTCTTGTGGAAGCCTCCAACTCCTATAAATAGGAGGCTATGTAGTAGTTAGAAGATATCAAACAATTTCCCTGTAAATTTTTCGATATCAATAAAATGTTTGCCTTCTAAAGTTCTCTTGTTCTTCTCTTTGAAAGGCATGGAAAGGATGATCCTAAGTTAGTATAGGGTTAGGAAATATTGGGCAAGTTGAGCTTGCTATGAGTATAATAGTTTTCCGAAGCTTTGACAGTATGTCTGTAGTAGTGCGAAAGTTTTTCCGAGTTGAGTAGCTTGGCTAGGAAGCCAACCCATTTTGTAGGAAAAACTTTCATATCTACGATCTTTCAACCTGTCCGACTAACTTGACAAGCCATCCTTCGGGTTGTTGAAGTCAGGTTTGCGGCAAGCCGTCCTTCGGGATGTTGAAGCCCAGTCCTACTATATAAGAAAACTATTGTGCTTGTAGTTTGGCTGTCTTGCTTGGTGTTTCCCCGCCCTCTACATACCCGTGGTAACCATGGGGCATTGCCGTGAACAGCCATAGGTCCTCCAATATGATTTTATACGTTTTGTAGAGTAGGTTTTTTTTTGTTTTGTTTTTTGCTATCTTTGGTTTCATTAATTTTGTTCGGTTTAGTCTCTAGATTAGTTAACTTCTTTGTGTCATATTTTTTGCACCATAGTTTGTAGTAAGTGTGGGGTGTTTCACAACCCCACACTTGGGCTTAACTTTCAGACGATTAAGTGAAGCGTTAGTGTGCAATAAGTGTGGGGTCGTGAAGGTTAAATTTGCTAATACCGTTGGATGGTTGTGTTGTGTATCTCTACAGGTACAATAATGACCAAGGGAAAAGGTAAAGTTGACGAGTCGGGCCCCTCACAAGGTTCCAAGAGGAGTAGAGGGGGCAAGCATACCGCTACTAAGAAAGGGGCAACAACTCGTAGTGGCAAGCAACTTGTGGTCCCTATCCCTCGTGCTTCTTCCCAGAGGCCGCGGCCCACCTTCCACGGGACTGGTTTAGCAAATGAATGGTACAAAGAGTTCTCTCTAGCTGATGGATATGTGCATGAACAGGCTGTCAACAAGGTAGCATTGAAGAAACATTTCAGGGGAATTTACAATGAAATAATCGGAATGGGCTGGAACTCGGTATTTGATAACCCAGGGCCGGTAAACATTGACATGGTTCTGGAGATTTACTCCAACATCATTTTGGCAAGATCAGAGGGTGACGAGCCTCATCATTCGGTGAAACTAAGAGATGAATGGGTGCTGTTGACAGCCTCCACTTTGTGTGCACAATTGGGAGTTCCCGACCATCCCGTGGAGCCATTGCTTGAGTTCATCAAAAGGCCTGACTATAAGGCTATTCGAAAAACCCTGTGTAGGCCGAATTCCAAGGCCAATTAGGAAAGATACAGAGAGGACCCTAGGAAGCACAAGACAATGCTAATGAGTGATTTTATGAAGGAGGCACGAGTGTGGCTAAAACTGCTCAACTACCGCATTATGCCACTTGACCACTTCACTACCGTGTTGAAAGAGAGAGTGGCCATCGTGTACTTCTTCTTGACGGGGAAACCTATCAACCTTGGATACTGGATGCTTTAGGATATGATCCGCATCAGAGAGGGCAAATCCCTTAGGCTTAGCTTCGGTAACACACTTACAACAAACCTGAGGAGGTTGGTCCCGCATTTGGAGAGTAAGTATGACAGGGTGCTTGAGTGCCCGGATAATATGATTAACATCTCTAATGTCAAGTCCCCTGATCAGAGCGATGTCAAGTCCCCTGATCAGAGCACTAAGCTTTACTTGACTCCAGCCCAAGAAAGATCGGCTCAGTCCACTGTATTGGCGCAGATCTACAAGATTGGGATGATAGCAAGTGAGCAATTTGAGTTAGACCTCCCCAGTGTGTTTGCGGAGTGTCCTCACACCACCCACTCACGGATTCTAGTTGGAGAGGAGGGAAATTTTCCCGCTGATGAGGACTTGTGCTCCGCTGACCTCATAGCAGCCGAGATGGAGAAAGGTAGTGAAGAAGAATCTCAAGCACAAGATGTTGACAACGAGGAGGAAGAAGATGCCGAGCCGTCTGATGGCGAGGCTGAGTCTTAGAAGAATGAAGACTAGGCCCTAGGGGGCCACATAGAGTATTTCTTGCCTTTGGTTTTTAAATTTTTCATTCTATATGCTTCGAGGGCGAAGCATGATTTAAGTGTGGGGTGGGAAATACGTCCCTTGTAACAACATTTTGAGGTTAAGGATGGTGATCAAGTGTCATAGGTTTCTTTTTGGTAGTTTGTGTTAGCCTTAGAGTCGGAAAAAAAAATTATTTTGAGTCGTTTTAGATTTTCTCTGTAGCTTCTTGAGTCCCTCAGTAGTGGCATACACCATCCACCCTCTTAGGTTTTCTTATGGCCTCGGTTCTTTCCTAAGGGGGGACCTTTGAACCGGGTTAGAATTTTTTTAATTTTGGTAAATAGAGTCGTAGGAGTCAAGCCTGTTAGACCAATTGAATGCTAGGTGCTCAGGTGAGGTGGAATGTGAAAACTATGAGCTATTCTTGATGACTTTTTAAAAGCATGCATGAAAAGAAGAAACCTCTCTTGAAACAGTTTTGTAGTGAATTGCATTGACTCATATATGACCCACTTGGCATAATTTGTGATAGTTGCTTGATTAGAGCGTTGTATGAATCTGTCTTGTATCGATTATTTGATTGTTTGTGATGTGAGAAAACTCTTGTATGATCCATGCTTGACAGCGATGATTAGAACTTGCCCGGTGTGTTCGTGAACTGAAAGTGAGTGAGAAGTTAGGAAGTGATCTAGGCATTTCTTTGTTAGCCAAATTTCGAAATGTCTCTTGCCTACCCTTTGTGTAATTATAATCCCTAGTCAACCCCGTTGAGCCTTTAGCCGTTCTTTTGACAACAGCCAAATAGCCTACCCCCGTTGTTCTTATTAACCAATTTTTGATCCTTGTTTACTCCTTAGGCACTTTTAATAGCGAATTGTGGAATTGGAGTTGGGACGCGAAACTAAGGGAGGATTCATTGAATGAAGTTGAAAGGAAGGCTATTGGTGCGCTTGAATGTTGTGAATGCTAGTAGTGGGAAGGGTGTAAAAAAAATAAAAAAAATCACATAACTGAAAACAAAAAATAGAAATTGTCCAGTTAGTGAATCATTTTCTTAATATTGTGTCCCACTAGCTAGTTGAAAATAGGATGGCGCTTAAAGTTGAGAAAATAAATGATTGATTGAAGGGATAAAATTGGTAGCGTGTGGTTGAAATTCATGGTTGATGAAGGAGGGTGCTAAATAAACTATGTTGTGAGGTATTAAAAGTTCTTAGGGAGGTTAGTCACTATTTTCCAAAATATATCCTACCCGTCCCTTAGCCTACGTCATAACCATACAAGTCCTAGTGATCCTAAACTCATCTCACTCTAATTTGTGGAGCCGTTACACTACGGGCAAGCTTATGGTTCGTCATGTTTGAGCAGTGGATATTCTTTGTGAGAGTGAGCGATCTTGTGTGCAACTTATGTCCATTGAAATATGTTGTCAACTTTGTTTGAAATATGGACTACTTTCTTTTGGGTGAGGACACATAATTGATAGGAGATGGGTGAAGTACTCCCACTCGGTAAAGTAGTTGACTCTTTATGTTTTGAGTGGTGTCTGGAGTCATATGCATGTTTTTAAACGTATCATTTCATGAGAGGTTTGGGCTGCTAATATTTGGAAGAGTAAGAAAATGTTTTTTTTTAAGCAGTTGGCATGCCTTTTGAGAGAAGTGGCTCAATGTGTATGTTTTAATGAGATTGCGAAACTTGCATATCCACTGAATCCTGATGTAGACCTGTTTGAATGGCATGGCAGCGCACAAAAACCCCATCCCTGAATCTCAGACAGGCCGTGTACTGAGCATGCGCCGCACAATCAGCACATAGAGGAGATCATGCGCTGGCTATGCGACGCATAGCCAGCGCACAAGCGACGTCGGTTGTCCTACTTGGATCGGGATTGGGCCAACTTATCTTATGTTTACCCTAGCGTATAAATAGTGGTTTTTAACATTAGAAAGACTACTTGGACGAATGTTGAGACTTGTGAAACTCTTTCTCGGTTTTATTCCTCTTCTATTATTTTTCTTTACATTAAAAACCCTATGTTAATCATGAATTCTTGTTTTTATTCTCGAATCATGTGTAACTAAACACCGTAATTCTGGGGTTGTGGCGTAGCCATGAATATTGACAAGTATTTCAATCTTAGTAGCTTGTTTGTATGCAATTGCCTCTTTACTTCTGTGCTTAATTGCTTGATTGTCTGCGCAACAGTTGAGTTCTATTTACTAATTGATACCCGTGTTTGGGAAAGACATTGTCAATATGGAGAAGAAGTAACGAGATTGTGATCTGAATATCCCTATAGTTGGGCTAGGATTTGTGACTAGGATAGGAATATATTTAGTTACCGCAATCAATTTCATATCGTGCTCTTATTGCATTCTTGATAGGTCAATACCATAGGAATATAGGAGGCGAGTTATCCTGAATCGGCGAGTAGTGGGTCGGGAGAATACTACGAGATTAATAATCCGGTTAATTGACAATTGTGAACAAAGTTGCTAAGGTGTGATACTTGAATGACCCAATAGGATTGGTGAACAGACCACGACCCTGGAATACTTCTAAAATCTTGATAAAAGCAGTATTCAAATACGTTCCTAGCATAAATTCTGGTTACATTGTTAGTTATTTTTATTACAGCATTAGTTTACAAAACAACCAAAAATTTTATTCTTTAGGTAGTAGCAATAGTTTGTTTTCGTGAAAGTATTGGTCATAAGTCTCTGTGGGTTCGACATCCGATTTTGTATAATCGCTATATTACTTGTACGACCACGTACACTTGCGTGTGCATTTGGACGCAACAACCTAGCACAAATATGATGAAGAAAAGGATCAACTATATAAATTGATTAGGAATGCAGCATTTTAATAAGAGTCCTATGTCCTATTCAGAGCTCAGTCCAGATTATCACACATATTAAAGATAGATCAAGCTAAAATAAGACCTGTGGATTATTGGTGTCTTGTTAGGAGACTGTAATGCTTAAAAGCCTCTACTTGGCCATGATTCTTTGGGCTGAGTTTTACTAAGGAGGACAGTTGACTTGCTACTGACAACTTAAGTCTGAATTGATGGGTATTGAATGGACCTAGCCTTAGTAAACTAGCTATTTATTAAGTGGCGTTGGACATTAATCAAGGACATAACCATAATAGGAATAAGTTTAAAAAGGATCTAAGCTAATTGGAAGGATGTTAGAGGGAAGCGGGTGGATTAACAATGAATCATTAGTTTATTGAAAATAGGTTAGGTTGACACTGCTTTACAATACTGATCTACTTTAGTATTAAAATAGGACTAGGTAAGGGGAGGGAGGATGAAACCACCTAAGTCAGCACCCTGCCTAAAAAGCAAGATTAGTAAGTGATCTGAGTCAATCTTTTAAAAAAGGCTAGCCCTTTAGAACTTGAGTGGAAATCTAAAATGCCTACCATATAGCCTGTCAGTGGAATAAATATCCTGTTGTCTTAGCACCTGCACACTGCATTTTGGGGTGGTGTTGGGATGTGAGGCCGCCCAAAAAGGCAAGTTTGCGGCTAGTTTGCTACACAGCAAACTCAGTTTGTGGCCGCAAACTGCCCACAAACTCCAACTTTCACGAAAATGCATTCTTTTCGATTCGTTTGACCTCCAATCCTTATGGTACCTTCTTGACACTTGTGTAAACCTTCATTAACCATTTAAGGATCCCTATAACTCCCTCTGAAGCTAATGCTAAACAATGTATAGCATAATTGATGCGAAACCTTCCCAAAAACATGGCACCAATTCTAACCTTCAACGAACTTGCTTCCGCCGATTCATTTAACTCTGAAACCTTAAGGTACATACCTAAAATTATTAGATATCCTCATTAACCTTGTAAGGGCTTCGTGTCCATTTTTGGCTTATGTTAGTTTACTTATAATGCAAACGACGCAAAATTTTCCAAGGTGTAACAACCTTTTAACGACTGGCATATCCGTGTAATTTCGTATCGTAGAAGGGCAGATCTGGAACCTTTCCGTAAATATAATATCATTTTGCATGTGTGCCACTTGTCAAATTTCCTCTCACAATGTGAACAGTATTTGCATTTTCAATACTAATTTAATATTTGGAATTAGGCCGAAGTACATATAAGAAAAAAAAAGAACAACAAAAGCTTGTTCAATATTCAAGTGGGGGTATTCGGCTAAAACTTTTCTTCCGAATGGCTAGCTATGTAATTAAATTTCATAGGGGAAAATTCAAGCAAATACTTTGTCTTGTATGAATAGTTGGGTCACAAAATTCAACAAAAAATCAGTTAATTCCCACCAATCAAGATCAAATTTCGACTAGAATTTCACAACAACATCATCTCAAAACCCCAGTAATCAATTAGGTCAAAATCAAGAAAAGACAGACCCATTTTTTGTTCGTCAAGCTTTTTCTCCATTTCGAATCTCACCCTCCTGCAGATCCGTAAATCACCATGCCCATCCCCGTTTCACCCAAAACACCACCAGACCTCCTCTAATCACCAAACTTAGTCATTCCTCAATATCGAAAATTTCCATAGCCGCTATCCATTTCACAAAATTACCTCCATTTTTGCTACTAGTCAAAGAAGAGCAAAAAGAATGAAGAAGAAACAAGGAAAAATGAAAAATAATAAATAAAAGTTATAAAATGAGGTGTCTCGCGCTTGTATACAACACATCTATTGTAACTGGATTTTGGGTCCACGTCAGCAGATAAGGTGCAAAGAAATACAATAAAAAAAAAGTTTTGGGGTAATAGGATCCGTAAAAGTAAAGTGTGTCCCAGGAACTTTCGGTATAGTTCAGGAGAGAAAAGGACCAAAATAGTACATTATCTTTCGGTTTGGACCTAAAACAATACATGTTCTTTTGTATGGAGCATTAATAGTCCATTGTGTTTGCCTAAGTGGTGCACTTTTTGTCAACTCCCAAATATTTTGTTAAAAATTTAACGGAAAAGGGAAATAGAGCCCCTGAACTATTAGAAAAGGTCTAAAAATACCCTTCATTAATCTATTTTGCTTAAACAGAAAAGGTCCAGATCTGCCCTTCTACTATACGAAATTACACGGATATACCCGTCGTTAAAAGGTGGTCTCACATATGCCCTTAATGTTACTTTTTTGGTCACTCAGGCCCTTGATTTGACGGAAACCTGACAAAAAGATTGGAGGGCAGATTTGTGCAGTTTCGCATAGTATAGGGGCATATTTGAATCACTGAAATTCCTAAATATTATGGCACAAAAACAACAATATGGCACAAAATATCATTGCATTGCAAAACATAAAAATCATTTGCAATTACAATCCATGTATCCACCATTACATTACATCTAAATTATACAACTACAAGATCAAATGCAATTACAACCATCATTTAAAGATTGTTTTCACAAACAAAGCACCATTTTCCCTTTTCAAAAGATTTGTTTTACTAATGATAATGTCATTTTTATTTTTCAATTTGTTGATGACCTGAATAGTTCTTTCCGAATATTTTTCGTCTTTCCAATCCCAATATCTACACGATATTGCATTGAATAACTGCCGCACAAAACATATACATAAAAAAAATTCATTACAGATCTGCCACAAAAGAAAATCACAAGGAAAAAGAGATAACTTACGTTAGACTTATGACACCTAAAAAAATGTCTCTCGCAGTGCTGAAATTTTGATAACAATAATATAGAGAATATTACATTTTAGGCATTTATATGGTCTTACATAAAACTCAATGTGGTCTGGCCCTTTTTCGAATTCCACGCATAACATAAACTTAGTACAATTATTTGAAGTTCATGATGTGAGATGGAGGGCAGCAACTCCACATACACGAACCCTTCCACAACTATTTGAAGAACTCGAAGCTTCCGACATTTCCTAAACAAGCGAAAGAATAAGAGAGCAAAGTGTGGGTTGCACGATAAGCGTGGAGTTTCAAAATGCAGTACCATAAAATCATTGGCTAGCATAAAGTGCACCAAAAAAAATAATCTGAGAACTATTGGTACAATATGCAGTTGTTGCATGCATTATCGCGTAGATATTGGGATTGGGAAGATGAAAAATATCTAGAAATAAATATCCGGGTCATCACCAATTTATTTTTTTAAAATAGAAGATATTATCATTAGTAAAACAAATCTTTTGAAAAGAGAAAATGGTGCTCTTGTTTGTGAAAACAATCTTTAAAAGATGGTTGTAATTGCATTTGATCTTTTAGTTGTATAATTTAGATGTAATATAATGGTGGATGCATGGATTGTAATTGCAAATATTTTTTTTATGTTTGCAATGCAATGATATTTTGTGCTATATTGTTGTTTTTGTGCCGTAATATGTAGGAATTTCAGTGGATGAAATATGCCCCTATACTATGCGAAACTGCACAAATCTGCCCTCCAATATTTTTGTCAGGTTTCCGTTAAAACAAGGGCATGAGTGACCAAAAAAGTAACGTTAAGGGCATATGTGAGACCGCCTTTTAACGACGGGCATATCCGTGTAATTTCGTATAGTAGAAGGGCAGATCTAGACCTTTTCAGTTGCTAAAGATATCCCTCAATTCAACTTTTTGGCTCATTTATGCCCTTTGACTAACGGTCAACACTAAATTTAAAAAAAATAAAAATTTGGAAAACTGGATTTTTTAATTAAAATATCAGGAAAAATGTTTTTTTTTTGTTCTAAAATTTTTAGATTTCATGATTTAAAAAAAAATGTAAAAAATTCAGTTTTTCAGATTTTAAAAATCCAAATTTTAATAAAAAAATCAATTTTCCGTATTAAAAAGAGGGGTTTTCCACCCCTTTTTTTTAAAAAAAAATAATAATCCGTTTTCCAGATTAAAAAAAATTCTAAATTTGTTAATAAAAACCCAATCTTGTTTTCTTTTTTTTTTTTTTTTTAAA
The DNA here is from genome assembly GCF_019175385.1 of Lycium barbarum. NCBI lineage: Eukaryota > Viridiplantae > Streptophyta > Magnoliopsida > Solanales > Solanaceae > Lycium > Lycium barbarum. The sequence continues at coordinate 89,815,780 of NC_083346.1, read as the reverse complement.
AATTGGGTTTACCACATTTTTAAAAAAAAATTAGTTGTTCTAGATTTTATAAAAAATTCAATTTTTTCAAATTTAGAAAATCGGACTAGTAATAAAATGCCATGTGTAATTTAAATATATATATTTTAATTTAGTGTTGACTGTTAGTCAAAGAGCATAAATGAGCCAAAAAGTTGAACTAGAGGGTATTTTTAGCAAAATAGATGGATGAAATATATTTTTAGAGCTTTTCTAATAGTTAAGGGGCATTTTTTGCCCTCTTCCGTTAAATTCTTAAGAGTTGACTAAAACTGCACCACTTATGCAAATATAATGGACTATTAATGCTCCAAGCAAAAGAACATGTATGATTTTAGGTTCAAACTCAAAGATAATGTACTATTTTGGTCCTTTTCTCTAGTTCAGGACTACTCATGCCTTTTCCGTTTACTTTTTCGACAAAGTTGTTTAAAGGGATCAAACTCCATATCATTGAATCAAGAATCGTCCCAGTTTTCATGAACAAACATTTTCTGTCAAAATTAATCAGATATATGACAAGCCAATTTGTTTTGACGCTCGATTATATATACCTAGTGCCAAGACTTTCAGTTTTCCTGTTTTGGATTAGGTGCTTAATTGAGTTGACCATTTAAGTTGAGTCTCTTTTATATTTCATCCTGTCACCTCAAAACAGTGAGAAGACCTGGATCACCAAATATGAAATTCTTAAAGTTTCCATACATTTGTTGGGTGATTATAACCACATGAAGTACCTTATTGATGGCCCATTTGGGCATGTTAGTAGTTGCAAATATTGATGTTTAGTATTAAAAAATACTAGTTTGGCCACTAGTATTTCAACTGAAATATTGGATACTGGTTTGAAGGTGCATTTCAAGTGAAATATTGGTTTTTGCACAAATCTTCAATTTTTCACAATTGTTGTTCCAAGTCAAGTTCATGTCTGTATAATTTCAAATTCGAGAAGGTTTTTTCAACTTCGACTTCATCTACTCGTTTTGCTTAACTTCAACTCAAATATTATTCATCTGTCTGCAGAGAACTAGATTGACAGCTTAGAAAACATATAAGTGTGGTTCCTAGCATTTTACCTCACATTGTCTCAAGTTGGTTGAAATTCTTATCTACATAGTCTCCATGTGAGTAATGAGTAGTTATTGGAGTTTTCCAATTTTGTGAGGTAACAAACTTTATCTTTATCTTTATCTTGGGAAAGCCCTTCAATGTTTTTGTCACCTTCTTCACTTTTAAGGTTTTTTGGCTGATTTGCATTTCATATTGTAATCTACAACAACAACAACAAACCTAGTGTAATCCCACAAGTGGGGTCCGGAGAGGGTGATGTGTACGCAGACTACATGTGGAGGAATTTTATATTTCAATCTAATTTTATAATTGTGATTTGAATTGAGTTTTGTCTTTTCTTTGTTTTGGAGAATAAATTCTTGCACCTCTTCAATGAATTCATACCACTAAATCTAGATACTTTCCTGGTGGATTAGTCGAGGTGTGCGGAAGTTGGCTCTGACACCACAGTTATAAAAGAAAAAAATAGATTCGCTATATATTATGTACAATATCATATAGAAAAAAAAAATAAGCTTGAAAATATTGTATATCCTCAAGTAATCCAAGGAAGGAAATAGTAGTGAAAACGTACTTAAATCCCTATCCATTCCTTTCCAAAAAATATAAGCTTTTAATGGAAAGGATACAAAATTGGCTACGAAGGGAAGAAAACTGTTGTTACTAGAGAAGGAGCTGTAAACTCCCGACACGTGAAATGGCATTTGAAGCTTCATATTTTAAAAATCAATTCTGTTATAAGTAGGCCTTTTAGGACTAGTAATATTGATTTGCTAACTCATTACAATAAAAACAACATACCCAATGTATTCCTACAGATGGAGTCTGACGTGATTTGCGAACTCATTATCTCGGCATAATTGCCATTGAGGAAATAAATCCTCAGATGACTGTTTTGGGGAAAAAATTAAAAAATTTGTTGTTTTAGATTTCTTTTCAATTTTCGAAGGATCTCTCCCTTCAAATTCAAATATAATTACCATCTTTTTCCACGGGATATCTATAAAAATTGACCTCTAAGGTTCAAGAAAGGACAACGTAAAAAGATCTTACAAGAGGCGATCCTCCACAACAACTCAGAAGTTGGTTCATTACTTCTTTTTGCCACTTACTTTTTCCTATTGCTTTTTGCTATTAATCTTATTTATGTAATTAGGGTGCAAAAATGGAAGAAAAGGGAAAACAGGATAGCACTGCCGATGTGAACGAGAATTGTATGACATTGAAGTCATCCCTAAACAGGAAATGGTGGTTCATGAAGTCGACTTCTTTTTTTAAAAAAAAATAAATTTAATTCAGCCCAAGAGGGCGTTTTATTGATTAAAAAATCCAAAACAAAAGCTGTCCAAAAAATCGAAAGAGAAAAGGAATATGCGAAAAACAAATAGGAAAGTAAAGGCAACAATTCTCATTTAAATCCCTAATTTCATGCGACTGTCTCTCTCTCTCTTCGGCGATGTATCCAGAGGCAGATTTAGGATTTAAACTCTAGGAGTTCAATCTTTTGGATTTTTTGGCATTGAACCATTATATTTCTAAAGTTATGGATTCATATATACTATTTACTGTAATTCTAGTAAATTTTTACACATAAATTTATATCTCGCATTAAAAGTTTGGGGTTCAATTCTAGTTATAGTGCTCCATCCGCCTCTGGATGTATCTCCCTCTTCCATTGATGCATATCAGCTGCTACCACCGTCTCTCTATGTAAATCATGGAGGAGATCAATTTCTTTTTATCCTGAATGTTTATTATGTGAAAGGTTTTTTTCTTCAATTTAATATGTGGATTCGTGGTATCAAACATGCTCTGCTATCATGCTTCTGCTTTAAGTGAAAGGGCCTGATGAAGTCTTGGTACAAATCTGAGCAACTTCACTTATTAGATTGCTTCACTTTAAAGTGTAAACATTTTGAAAAACCACCTTTTCTCCGAATTCAGAGAATCTTTGTTCTTGCAATGCATGATGTACCTGCGAAGAAAATGCATATTGATGGTTGTCTTAGTTCCTAAATAAATTTAGGTTCTATTAATCTATTAGCTGTAATTGGAATCCCAAAGTTTATCTTACCTGCCTAAGGTAAGACCTGACAATGATTTTTCATGTTTTTATTTGTATATATTATCTGTTATTGTTTGCCCACATTGGGTATGGTAGATCGAGAAGCTCAGTGCTGTTGTCTCTTATAGAGAATTTTCCATTTCCCAATCTTTTTAGTGTTGTTGCCTTGCTTTTGGTTTAGTGAAAAAAGCTAGTTTCGTTTTGGCAGAGATGTACCATCCCAGTCAAGCGGCAGCATGTAAGAGCTCGAACAATGATGGATATTGGGAACCTTGTGGAATAGGTTGTCTCATCCATAGAGATGGTAAGCTGATTGGAAACCAAAAGACACTAAATTACTTTGAGGGGAAGGATAGGAAGAGGAGTGAGTCGCTAATGCGTCAATACAGACTGGACAGTAGCAGAGATGGTACTACTTCGGGTAACTTGCAGGTAGGTATATATGGTGTTAAACAATGATGAGATTAGTCTCAGTCCACCAACGCTCAACCATCACTGTGATGCGTGTGATCTTCCTTCCTCTGATCAAGTTCCATCGGTTGAACGTTCACCCCACAGTATTCATGAAAATGAAGCACCGCGATATGATGGGTGGCAGTTTGATACTCAAGAAACTAGGCCGCCGCCATTTGATGGACCGTTTGAGTCCTTGACTGAAGAAGAGTTGGCCTTCTTTGACAACCCAGATCCTGAATTTCCAAGAAAGAGTCCAAGAACTGATTGAAAGCAAGAACCATGATATTGTACATTCTACTATTCTAGTGGTTCTATTTAGAATTACAGTTTATTTTAAAATACAATCTTCCAGTTCATGAGTAAAGGTATGAAGTCACTAGAGTGTCGGGGCCTACACAATTATTTCGAATGTTTTAGCATTTACCATCAGTTGGGATGTGGTAAAAACAACTTGGCTGAACTGCATGTTCTTCTAATTAGTGGCATTCAATGGCGCATCTATAAGTAAAAAGTAATGTGATTTGGTATGTATTGCAAATTTTTTGAATTCGGTTTCTGAAACATCTGATTAAAATGGAGGGATTCTATTATTCTGGTTCAAAATAAGTGTCTACTTACATAATCAAGAACGAATTAATTTTTGTTTTTCCAAATTTGCCCTTATTAAATGCTAAGTGACCAGATTCCTATACCTATTTAATTAAGAGTAGTTTAGTCAAAATACCTGTTTTTCTCTAAAAGTTAGTATATTTTTAAGGGGTGTGCTAAAGGCTAAATGAACACTTATTTTGAACTGGAGGGAGTAGTACTTTACCTACTAAATTGATCTTGAACATGTTATATCCTTGACAATAATACCATACAATTGTTTTATTTTCTAAGCCTCCTCTTCTAATTTGCCTTACCTGACCTTAGAACCCGTCCCAATTGTGAATACTTTCTTTTATGTCTCATCTAGGGATGGTAAGTGTCACGACCCAAACAGCCGTGAGTGGCACCCACCCAAATCCCCTAGTGAGCGAACCATCTACTTAACTGTCATGACCCGGCTAGGGTCATGACGGGTACCCGGGGCTAACCACCGAGCACCACTCATTCTATTACTCATTCTGCCTACAGTCGTATTTCTTAAGCTTATAATCGTAGGAAAACCATTTTTCATTTGAAACATAATTACCTTTATATACATAAGCCCTTCGACTATCAAAATAATATATATACAATAAGAACATCGTGAGACCATACTACCCATACATATGTATCTACGAGCCTCTACTAGAATACTAGACATATGGACGGGACAGACCCCGTCGTTCCCAAAGCATATATGTACACAAAATAATAAATCAATGGCACCTCCGGAACAATGGAGTGCCCTCAAAGTCTGCTAGTAGCTCCAACGAATCTAGGTCTCCTTCCTGTCTACCTGTGGGCATAGCACACCGTCCCAAGAA
>NC_083346.1:88009180-88084779 GCF_019175385.1 Lycium barbarum | reverse complement strand
CTCAAGGGAGTGCAAAAAGATGATAAAATGAGGGGAATGGGGGTATTTATACCCCTTGAAGATTGGTTCTACCGACTTTCCAGGTGGACCCACGGAAAAAGCCATCTGGCAACCTATTTTGAAACGCTCATAACATTCTACTCCGATATCGTATAGACAAACGGTTTGTTGCATTGGAAACTAGACTCAATGAACTTCAATTTACATAGGTTATAAATTCCATAACTCCTCATATTCTTCGATTCGCTTGATCTAGACACATTTAGAAACCTGATTAGCACTTGTTAAATGTCTTCCTTAAATTATAAGGGTTCCATGACCTGTCTAGCTTATGTTAGTTTACTTACGATGCAAATAACGAGAAAATTTTCAAGGTGTAACATCCTCCCGCCCCCTTAGAAACATTCGTCCTCGAATGTTAAACTCTTAGAGATCTTATGGAAATTTTGGCAGAACTTCCTCTGTAATTGTAATGCTACCAACCTATCATGTAGCAAACCACAACATAATGCCATACGGGGCTACAGCTATCGGTAACAACAATGGCCTCACACTACCAAAGACAGTATCTAACAACATATACATACCTGAAGGTTATAATGTCTCAGTCTAGATCTTCCTTTAGTAATGAAAACAAACGTGGATATCTTGATCATATATTTTTCTTAACGTTTCAAGTCATCTCTTTTACCTTTGCATTCTTTCATAGTACTATTATCAAGGCTACAACTCTAGTTCTCAATCCACGAACCTGAACATATTTGAGAGGGTAGTAGGAACTTCCTCATATAATAACTGTTCTTTAATCCAAATACCATCAATTGGCACAACTGTGGGGGATTTTTCAATACACTAGTGGGGCATAGACGTGTAAAAGACTGAATATGCAGATTCCAGTTCTGAGGATAAATCTCGTAGGCTCTTCGGCCCTCCCATTGTTATAGAGATTCTTACGGGCTATCTAGATGTTGGAATGATAGTTAGAACCATATGCAAATTTATCCTTCACTAGCTAATCATCTAACTTCTCTTTAAAGGTCTAATATTAATGCTCATAACATATCCTTGGACATCTAAAAAGTTTTCTCTACCTACTACTTATCTCAAGGTGGGTAGTAATACTGGGGATAACCGGTTTCTCTAAGTGTACTGATCTTCAGGCGCTAGTAGAAAACTTGGCATCTTCACTTGATAAACAAAGATAGTAGGTAACCGGACAATTCCATATATATAACTTACATGGTGCCGTACAATTATAAAATCCATACTGATCATTCCTTCATTCCTCAACAACATATCTATATGTTACTTCAGTCTCTCAGGCTTCTGTTCATTTATTAACGAACCACGAACTTTGTGACATTTTCTTTTTATCGATCCTCTAAGGTCATCATACATCTCTGTTGCCTCTAAATTGATCATCTACCCTTGCTACATTTAGCATAAAGTTGCTTTTGATATCTTAGGAATCCATCTTGCTGAGATACTCCTTTCCCGAATCCGCTTTCGAGTCTTGGTTTAAGCGATATACCATATTTGGGATACTATGTCTTTACTCAGGTTTCCTAAAATATACTATATCTTGCTATCACTATCCTCAGCTACGCTACGCATCATCAGTTAAAGCTCAATAGTGATCTTAGCAAGCCTCTCATAGACTTATTTCATTTTTATAGTATATGATTTTATACCCTTCTGCCATCTTCTAGAATAGATGTATCCATTTTGGTGCTTGATCCATCCTTATTTGTTCTAATACAATGAAACTGTCTTACACGAGCTTACTCCTCGTTATCCTCTTCACTTCCGCCCCTAGCCTCTAGTTCCTCATTTAGGTCCATGTCTTTCGATTTACTTATAACACGACTTTAATTCCCTTACCTCATGAATATTCTATGCTTGAAATTCTCGTATTATTTATAAACTTCCGCTCTCATATAATCACACACACTTATTCTTTTTCATTGTAGGTTGTTACCGTCAAGTATTCTCGTTCCTTCTACTAGTTCATTCTCATTTTAGACTTCTTCTATCGTTAACTCCGCATCCTTACCTCGATAAACACGTAACTATATTCCGACTTGAATGCTTTTGCCTTTAAGGCTCTCCCTGTACAATGCTTTCCCAACCAGTATACAATGCTGGAACTTCGTATCCACGCGATTAGCTCACGGTGGCTATTTCACTTAACTTGTATCTTAGTCCATTATATACTTGGAGTACCATCATACTCAATCCTTCTCTGCTTCTTCATTACTAAACTTCCTATTACACCTTTGTCTTGAAATTTTGAGTAATTCCCTCCTTGGAGTACTATCTCCAATCTTTATTTAGTCATGCATATGACTTACTGGCTATGTTTATTGTCAAATTATCCTTACACTTCCTTGGCCTGCTGGCGTAATATCCTGTTGAGGTAGGTTCCAATTCCTTTGTCTCCTTTGTCATTATCTTTCCATCTTCTAACAAAGCTTACTCCTAATCCAATAATTTACGTCTCGTCTTCCTCCCTTGGGGTGTTAACCCACTACTCTATAGTTGACATCCCATTTATCTCTCCTCTTTCCTACAAGTACTTACTCCCAGTAATTTATGCGACTAAGCTTAACTGTAACTGTTCATCGTCTGAATCTATCTGGTCAGTTGCACATACATGTAGCAGGTCACATATTCCCATACATGTACTGGCCTTGTATGGGCATTTTCCTTATCGTCTTCCCAGTAATCATCTTGCTTCTATTGCTCGTTAACCCATCCAATCACTGTAATGGTATCTATCACGAGTGTCTCTTCTCAAAAATCTACCCAAATTGTGAACGTTCCTCTTTTTCTTCGTTACATAAATGTTCGACCATCTATTTGGCATCTTTCAGACTATAAGTTTACCTCATTAGAGAAGGGCATATCTTATACCAACTTGCGACCTCAAAACCCCTTCGTTTCCCATCATAAAGATAATTCTTTCGAGCATCTCTTACTTCTTTCATTAGCTATTCAGGCATGTGCTGCTAATTCAATAATCCTATGATAATAAAACTTTTGGAGAGAATTGTTTCAGTTCTTGATGATGTGAGGAATGAGGGAAAATAAACCATGGATCAAAATTAAATAACGACATAAGTTGTACTGCCTCACTTTGACGGTTCACTTGACGGTTCGTCAAGATAGCCGTCAAACAGCCCCTATGCGATCCTTATGATGAAATATATTCTCTCTGATTCATTTAACTTCCAACTCTTATACTCTTTTCCCCAACATGTATAACAACCTAAATAACTCTAAAACACTCCCATGGGTCTCACATACAACCCCTCAGATAATTTTAAACACGAATCTTGCATTCCGTGTCCTATCCCCTTTTAGACATTACGCATCATCATCGTTATAACTGATACTCTTTTCCATTTCCATAATTCCTACTTTACCCTTTTCTACTCATAAATCATTGGCATATATAAACTTAAGGTTTATATTTAAACACATATGTATCCTTTCGATATCTTACCTCAAGGAAAGGTTACAACTCCCATCTAATCATATTGATGTCTCATTAATAAAGCACTTCTAAGGTTGCTAACCACTCCTAGTATAACCAAAGTCCTTCGCTATTACCTAACTGAAAATCCCATCAAACTTCTTTTCTTTTTAAGTCCCACTTGAATACTTCAAAATTTATCTTAAAAAAATTGCATATAACATATCAATACAACCCTCAAGGGTGTACAAACAATATTACCACAATAATTGTTCCTGACGTCATTGCTCATCCCCTTGTACTGTACTATCTCCCCTTACTTACAAGTCATTCATATCTTATTGATTCCTCTTAATACCCATTATTCGTAATTTCGTAGATATAGTCTCTTCATCGAACTATGTTCCCCATACATGCTCTTCCAGATTAATCATACTTTTACCTTATTACCACAACATATCTTTTTTTTCACTGTACTATATACATATTCACAATTTTAACCCATCGTCTAACCACATATTCCACTCTAGGTTCTTCTTTAATATTACTCCTTTTCTTTTCCCCCGTCATCATTGCAACCCTAGAATCACCCGCAATCCTTTCTGAAGGAGTCGTCATCAAACTATAAGATAACAGAGGTCAAGGTTGAAGATTTCCACCCTACGACACAGCTTTATAGCACGATCTAGGATACAATGAAGGGTAACCATCCTAAATGCCCTGTAGCCTCCGGTTTATAAATGTGGTGCGCTACACACCCATAAACAAGACTGTATTGGACACGACTTGTAGACTCCCTAGGAAAGATCTACTCTGATACCATGTTTGTCACGCCCCAAAGCTGGAGATGTGTGGCCGGCACCCGGTGCCACACTCGGCCCGAGTGAACCACTCAAAATCTGTAACTCTAGAGGAGTAACCATCAACTTAGGCTGATAGGGCCTACCTGGACACAGACTATATAGACAAGCTGGCAAGGCCACAATCTGGATATACATAAACACTGGCTATCTCATCTGAACAGGGCACGCACACCCTAAACATGTATATATATATATATATATGTATGGCTATCTCATCTGAACAGGGCACACACCCTAAACATATATATATATATATATATATACATACACATACAGACATATATATATACACATACATACATACATACATATATATATATATATATATATATATATATATATAATTGAGCAAGACGACGAGGCTGCTATGGTCGTACTACCAACACTACCGAAATAAACATATACAAGGCTATCACACTAGCATACTATATACAAGACTAGTCTACAAGCCTCTAGAGAAAGCATAACTGTATCATGGCCCGAACAGGGCCCGGCTAACCCATTATGTCTATAAATGCAAAATAAAGGCTCCAAATAGACCTGGCAACTCCGGACAAAGGAAGGTCACCAATCAGCTGATATCAAGTCCTGTCTACTGGAGAGGTCAGTCAGACTGTCTATCTGTAGCTGCAGGCATGAATGCAGTTCCCCCGGCAAAAGGAACATCAGTTTGAAACAATGTACCGAGTATGTAAGGCAAGAGAATAACTGAAACTGAAACTGAGCTAAACAATATAAACTGGAGGCTAAGGAATACCTTGAATATCTTATCTATTCTTATCTCATGTGAAATGCAATATAGTAATAATGTATATCTCACTGACCAAGTGGCCAGCCAATATATATATATATATACATATACATATATCTTACTGACCATAAGGCCAGGCAGTTTGTCTCACTGACCCGTCGGCCAGGCAATCTGTCTCACTGACCCGTAGGCCAGGCATATCTGTCTCACTGACCCGTAAGCTAGGCATATCTGTCACACTGACTTGTAGGCCAGGCATATCTATCTCACTGACCAAGTAGCAAGGCTGAATAAAAATATCTCACTGACCAAGTGGCTAGGCTAAAGAAAATGTCTCACTGACCAAGTGGCCAGGCTAAAGAAAAATATGTGTATATGATGCAGTATATCATGCATATGTTGAAAAATACTGATACTGTAACATGTCTCTTCTATCTCTCTATAAACTCAAGGACATAGGGAGGGGATATGGCCCCTCAGAACGAATAACATAACACTTGGGAGCTATAAAACAATATGACAAGCTCTACTTGACAAATCTCTAGTCACATGGTTCGTTACGCTCTTACTATATATGGAATCATGCAGAGAAAAGAAGGAACAACCTTAACATACCTCAAGTCTCCCAAGAAATCCAACAATCGGGCTAACCAAAACTAGCACGCCATCCTATAGCAAGGAATACATGTGAAAACCTAGATGGCTCTAGTATATCACGTATATTAACGACAACTTGATTCTAGTGTAAAACGGGCTGCATTTCCCCTTACTGTCAAATTACGTCAACATATACAACAACCTGCAATAATAACAACAAACTTACAAAAGTCCTTAAATACTCTTTTCACTGCTCATACAAGAGTATACGCCAACCAACCCAAAGTATACTAATATAAAATAACAATATACACTTCCTTTCTTCCCAACCAAGGAGCATAATCTCATCAACACACTAACAACATAAGATACTATCCATATACATGGAAGTTAGCTCAACAACACAGCCACAACATGTTCAAAACAGCCCATGGACTCAACAACCACAACACAACACTTAATGATCTTTCCTCCATAACTATTTTCGCTTTTAAGACTTGCTAAACCTTCAAATCAACTCAAGATAAGAGATAAGATGAAGAACATACCTTATAATTGAATAACTTCCACTCCCACAACTTTCTTCAAAAACAAACTCACCACAACATCAACTAGAAGCAAGAACAATCACCTTTGTATGAACTAGTTGAGGATATAGCGTAAATCTTGACAAATTCTTAATCTAAGGGACTATAAGTGTTTAGGAGATGTTTATGGAGGTCTCTAGAGCTCAATGGAGTGTAAAATGATGATAAAATAAGGGGAATGGGGTATTTATACTCCTTGAATGTCGGTTCCACCGACTTTCCAAGTGGGCCCGCGGAAAAGCCATCTGGCAGCCTATCTTGAAACTCCCATAACTTTCTACTCCGATGTCGTATCGATGAACGGTTTGTTACATTGGAAGCTAGACTCTATGACCTTCAATTTACATAGGTTATGAATTACATAACTCCTAATATTCTAGGAGATATACCTCTCTCAAGTTGGACCAAATTTCTTGTCAAAAATTCTGCCAAGTTTTTTCCAAAATTTCGACAAACTTAATTTCTTCGATTCGCTTGATCCCGAAACCTTTAGACACTTGCTTAGCACTTGTTGAAAGTCTTCCTTAACCTTATAAGGGTTCCATGACCTCTCTGGATTATGTTAGTTTACTTAAGATGCAAACGACGTTAATTTTTTTGAGTTGTAATATGACCATCTCGTACATAACCTTGAATGGTCGCGCAATCAATATAATACCTCCCAAGTGTTTCCAAGAAACAACATAGGCCACATCGTCACCTTGGGTCAAAAGATGAGTGTTCAATGTATGATTTAAGTTTGAAGATGACAACGACAAGATCTCATATCAGCCTCATATCAATTAGCATCGTGCCCCACATGGACACCTCATAATATCAATCCCATATCAACTATCAACGTGCCCCACATAGACACCTCATAATATCAATCTCATCTCAATTTTACGCTCTCTAGCAAAGACCATGGAGGCTACACTCTTTCACTTATCATCATCAGTACCATAACCATGCAATATCAATGTATCATGAAAATGAGTATGAATACGATGCAATGTAATATCGACAACCAATTCAATCCCAAGCAGTACCACACATGGCACACAAGTAATGTCAATAATATGGCTACACAATAAGCCACAATGGAATCACAATTCTCATCTCAATGTCAATCAAGTAAAGAACCACAATATCATAGCCATTATATTTCACTAATCACCAATATCCGATGTCTTAACATGGCAACGAGCCAATAAGTAAATAGAAAAAGATAAGTCAACAACGCAACGGTGTGGCTAGCCCCCAAATCACACAACAAGGCCCAACCTAAGACAATATCTAGCCTGACTTCATACCCGAAGGTTGATATGTTTTCTCCTACACAAACTAACTATATATATGCTTCACTAACCAAAGTCTAACAAGAAGGTAAGCCATAACATACCTGGAAAGCCGAACAACAAACTCAAAGTGTCAATCGTGCGCCTTGCCCTTTCGTAGCGCCTCAAAGAGCCATTTCCGAATATGGAATTAGAATCAAGAAGTAGCATCATTCAATCCTTACTTCTATTCAAGACCCAAATCCCAACTTATGGAATGGGTTTTATGAACTAGAAAGATAAAATTAGGAATCTATAGGTCTCAACATGAAATTAATGTTCTAGTTGATCAATTCCCATCAATTATAAGCTAGAAGAACAAACAAATCACTTAAATTCATATTATAGGCAAAATCCCTTTATTTGGGTATAAACCCTAACCTCATTTCTCAGAAATTGGTGAATAATAATGAAGGAATCATGTTTGTATAGTACTCATTAATTCCATACTTAATCAAGCTTAATCCACCAACAAATCAAGATTTTATAATTAACAACTTATTCAACAAAGAAACCCAAAACCCCTCTCTAATTCATCAACAAGTAATGGGTGATTCAAGTCTATTAATCACTATCTCAACAACTATCATGCTTAAGGAAGCTAACCCACTATGATTCTCACTTTGGAAGACTAAAACCCATTTAGAGATGAAACCATAAAAAAGAAAACCCTATTTTATTCTTCATGTTCTAAAGAATTCTAGCATTTAATAGAGGTCAGCTAGGGTAGATTATGAGAATTTAATGAAGTAAAAGGGTGGAATCACTTACCAATGAGAAGAATCTGCCAAGAAACCTTGAAAAGCTCTTGAAATATCCTTAGAATCGAGTATGAGGTTATGAGGCAATTAAGGGTTTTAACTTAAGACTTTATACTCAACTCAGCCTGTCACCCACTACAGCGGACCCGCTGAAAATTGTATAACCCGCTACAACGGCTGTAGCGGAACCGCTCCAGCGAACATCAAACACCAGTAAAATCAACCAAGTTTCACTATTTCCACCCCGAAATCCAACTGTCACCCGAGACCCCAAAGATACAAAAACAATATGCAAACATATATAAAAATGATCTATGAACGCACTCGTGGCCTCGAAATTCTCAACGGTGGTCTCATTGACCAAATGAACTCCCAAAACCCCAAATTCAACTTTGAGTCAACTATTTTTTTGCTTTAAGCCAAATTTCACAAAACGCAACCTATTTCGCATTTGATGACCTCGACAATCATACAACCTATCCCCGCGGATCAAATATATACTGATATAGCTCGAAAAAGGGTCAACGGGGTTAAACTAGCCGTAACGACCAAACGGGTCTTTACATGAAAGTAGTGTCCACAAACAAAAGGACGTCAGTACAGACAAAGTACTGAGTATGTAAGGCATGAGAGTAACATAAGAGAGACATCAGTAACAACAACAACAACAACAACAACAACAACAACAACAAGCCCAGTATAATCGCACCATGTGGGGTCTGAGGAGGGTAGAGTGTGCGCAGACCTAACCCCCACCTTGAAAGGTAGGGCGGCTGTTTCTGAAAGACCCTCGGCTCAAGAGAGGAGAAAAAGAGAGGAAAAACAAGACAAAAGGTTAGATAGGACCAAGCATATCGAAAACAATAAGAAAGCAAATAATAACAAAAACGAGAAAGTCATGGTATAACAGTTCGGAAAGAAAGGAGCATTAACTACTATAGATAACTAAGATAACCAAAGTACAACAGCCCAACAAATATAAGCAGCAATCCAATGCAGAAATCAAATAGCAATAAACAAATGAGCAAAACTACAACTACTATGGTGAAAGGATTAGCCACCTAGCCTTATATCCTAATCTGAGTCCTCCACAACCTCCTATATAAGGTCATGTCCTCGGTGAGCTTAAACTGTGCCATATCCTGTCTAATCACCTCTCCCCAATACTTCTTCGGCCTCCCTTTGCCTTTCCTGAAACCGTCCATAGCCAACCTCTCACACCTCCGCACTGGGGCATCTGTGTCTCTCCTCCTCACATGCCCAAACCATCTCAGCCCCGCTTCCCACATCTTGTCTTCCACCGATGCCACTCCCACGTTGTCTCGGATATCTTCATTCCTAATTTTATCCCTCCTAGTGTGCCCGCACATCCACCGCAGCATTCGTATTTCCGCGACTTTCATCTTCTGAACGTGAGATTTCTTGACTGACCAACACTCCGTCCCGTACAGTAAGGTAAAATGGCAATAAACAAAAGAGAGACATCAGTAAACATGAATGCAACCTGTACGTTTGAACTGCTTCTGTCAGTCAATGATATACATAAATACTGTGCATAAATCCACGAGAATATATATATATATATATACAACACATGTCAAGCCTCTATGGTCATCCCATCGTATCGTATCGGCCATTATGGGTATCATCATCATCATCATCATAATCATCATCGTCATTATCATTATGTGATCAGCAGATCAGGTGGTACTGCGTATATACTGTCACCTTCCTCATACCCCATACATGATCTTGTTGTTTCTTCAACAATTTCTGATCTCTAGTGGACCTCTCAGTAGGATTCGAACCCAGATGAAGTTCTGACCATCTATCAGAGAAAAAAGAACGAATATATATATATATATATATATATATATATATATATATATATATATATATATATATAATGCATAATATACGCGTACATAAAGCTTGACGGGTCACAGGTCTATATATGCATATATATAAAGAAAATGCAATGCATAGACATAATAAGAGTACAAGTAACTTTAGAGACTACACTGGATCCAAAGAAAGACTTTCTAAAGATAACACTATGGAACATGAATCAAATGGATCATCCTTAACTCTAAGAGTAGAACCATTATGGATTAACGTTACGTGTATGTCTTGTTCATAAGGATCATGCAAAAAAGTAGGAAGGGACAACCTTAACATACCTCGTCATCTACTTAACCACGCAACGTCTATCCTCTCGAGCTTGAAAATCTACATTCAAGATGATTCACACTAAGGTTAAGTCGTTGAAACGCTTATAAGGTCAAACTAAATTAATTGATGAGCTAACAAAAATCGGGCAGCATTTTCCCTATATCACCTACTTCCATAAAACTTCAAAACAACTCTAAACATCAATAACAACATCATCAATACCATAGTCAAAATATTACATTCGAATTAGACTCAAATCAATCTAAAACTTCCTTCCAAATTCAGTCCATAACCAACAACTACAACACAGCACTTTATGACCATTCTAGCATGATTCTCTTCACCTTTAAGACTTTCTAAGCCTCCAAATCAACTCAACATAAGAAATAAGATGACGAGCAAACCTTATAGATTGAAGATCTTCAACTCACACAACTTACTTCAAGACCAATTCACCACAACTTCAACTAGAAGCAAGAACAATCACATTCCATGAACTAATTATAGATTTTAAAGCTTGATCTTATTTTGAAAAGGTTACGATGTTTATGGATGTTTAGGGAT
This sequence comes from Lycium barbarum, assembly GCF_019175385.1. Taxonomy (NCBI): domain Eukaryota; kingdom Viridiplantae; phylum Streptophyta; class Magnoliopsida; order Solanales; family Solanaceae; genus Lycium; species Lycium barbarum. The sequence continues at coordinate 88,073,693 of NC_083346.1, read as the reverse complement.
CTCTTTTTGGTGAAAAATGAGTCCCAAGTCGTGGACCTTTAATTTATAACAAAAGGGAAAATTCCACTGCTTCAATTTCACGGTCCACTTTCACGGACCGTGAATTATTTCACTGGCCGTGAAACCACTCCAGCAAATCCACCTCACTGCCACCATTTCACGGTGGCCAACCACCACTTTCATGGCTCCTGAAATTATTCACGGTCCATGGAAGTGGTCGTGAGATAGTCCAGTCCAATTTTTCGACGTAACGTATTCCTTCTGATTTGTTTGACGTCTAACCTTTATACTCTCTTTCAAACATGATTAAGGACTTATATAACTCCGAGATATACCCATAGTCCTCATACACAACTTCCCAAATGATCTCCAACACGAACTTACGACAAACGACTTAAAAAGAAGCTTTAACGAATGCAAAAGAGGAGGTGTAACACTACTCACATCATCTCCAACATTCTCATCCTCACCATTTGAATGGGGAGTGCCCAACCTACTAGTTTTCTCCACATTCACCAACCTAACATTGATACTTCCCACATCCACCCTCATTGCACTTATCTCCGTGTTCATCCTTGCACACTCCCAAAGTAAGAGAGCCCTTGAGTCCCCTCCATCATGGGATTGTCCTTCGGAATTAGTCATGGTACCTACAAAACTCAACAAACAATATTAGTAGTAAAGTTACACACGTCGCTCATATTTAACTCTCAAATTTTACTACTCAACCTTGTGCTTCATCCAAGGTTGGGAATGAAAACCACTTGTCCAATCAAGTCTCACAATTGCTAAGCTTTGTGGATGGATGGATTCTTGTGTTAGGAATGACGGACAACTCAAAACAACGGACAAGAGAAAATAAACGTTCAACGAAATAAAACGAGAAAAGCTTAAAGAAATTGGTACGAAGAAAAATTCGGACTCAATAACTAATGTAACAATCAAGTAAGAACAATTACTAATTGTTAATTGGTTAGAAGAATCAAGGAAAAGAATTAGACGAAGAGACAAACATTGAAGAAGAAAGATTTTTTTTTTAATTTGGGCTGGAAAAAAAAACAGGGGAAAAATTGGTGAACAGGGGAAAAAACGGACAAAAACAGAGAAAACAGCTCTCCGAAGTTGGCCTTCATGAGCGTGCAGGCGCACATCGGAATGCTGACGAGCCTGTTGACGTCAGCGCTGATGTGCTGGCTGACTTTTTTTTTTTTTTTGGCTCAAAAAATAGGCTGAGTTTTTCATATTTTTGTTTTTTTTCCAATTCGACCCTTGCTCCATTGAGGGGTCCACCAAACCTAGTATTTTCCCTCTTTCCCAACCAAAAACTTTTGATTCGTATCCTAAATTAATTTGGATCAAACACACTCCTTTTGGGTCTTCTTATCTATGAGGATTTAAAGTTCTTCAAGAACACCAAAAACTCAAAATTTCCAACCACCTTCCAATGAACTACAAAAATTCCCAAATTTCGAAGCTACGTTGTCCACTAGTAAAAACAAACCCAATAATTTTCAAGCCCTAATTTCCTCTTCTTCTTTAAGACCACCTTCAAACTCCATTATTGTTACACCTCGGAAAAATCCTCCATTTTTGTCCAAGTGAATGGAACAGCGAGGAGTACGAGTATCCGATGTTTTCATGAGTAAGAAATAACATTTGACAACCCTAAGTAAGATTCCGAAGGAAATTGCAATAAGAGATAGTTTATGCTCCATAATGAATAATTATAGGTTCTAAAAATGTGGAAAGTTGCAGATCTGCATTTTGGCCAGTTGCACGTAAAATGAAATACGGACCGTAAAGTGGTATACGGCCCGTAAACCGCCATGTCGTATTTTGGCTTCCAAAACTTCAATTTTCTGCCAAATGATCAAATGGTTAAATACGACCTGAAATACAGACCGTAAAGTGGTTTACGGCCCGTAAACTGTGTCCGTAAATCACCACGTCTCAGCCTGAGTTTCTGGTTCTGTTATGATTAAATACGACCACGAAGGATAGTCCGTAAACAGGAATACGGACCGTAAACCAAGTTTACGACCATTGTACTGTTCACTCCAGACCAGATTTTAAGTCATTAAATAAGGGATCCAAGTTTATTATTTCATTTCCACATTTCATCCCTTCTCTCTAAAACATCTCTCTACATTTATTCCACAAGATTTCAAGGATTATTAGTCATCAACAATACAAATCAAGTGAATCAAGTGTAAGGAAACCCATTAAGATTATTCAAGTCAAGAAATTCTTATTGAAGGAAAACAAGGGTTTTTGCTCAAGTGGAGTATTATCAATCAAGGCTTGTTCCTACGACATCTAAGGTAAGATTTATGATGTTTCTATGTTGTTTAAGGTATTTAAGAGTTGAAATACTTGGATTGTAGAGAGGTATGGCAAAATGGGTCATGAATGTGGAGTAGTGTCATTTTGAGAAATAGTTTGAATTGAGTTATGAGTCTTGATCTATTGTAATGTAAATGTGTTATAAATGATGTTGAGATCATGAAAATAGGCATTGTATATGAATGGAGGAAGTCGGGTGATATGACCATGAATATGGGTGAATTAGGGGTGAATTGAGAAATCTAGATAATGTGGTTAATGTGAATGATTAATGGCCATTGTTATGGTATTGTGAATGTATTGTTGACGTTTGGGAGTTGAATTACGATATGGAGGAATGTTGTATAAATAAAGGAGATGCTGTCCGATTTTCTCTAGTTTTAGCCATGCGTGCTAGTTGTCGATTCTAACGATAATATGACTTTGATGAAGGTATAAACGCAACCGTTCAAAGAGAACATGCAAGTGGTAAATAGTTGAACGAAAAGGTATGTAAGGCTAACCCTTCTTTCATAAGGCATGGTTCTTTGGCCAAACGTCTAAACCTTCTATAAGACTATGATTTCTTCAAATGATTTGATCTTCCGAGCTAATAAGCTCACGATGCTTGATACGTTACGGCTGTACCAAGTTCCTCATATGACGAGTAGGCCTATAATATAGATGTAATGATAACAACGAATATAGTGATAATGATAGTAATGATGATGAGAATAATATGATGTTAAAGTTACCTATAGGCTATTGTATGTATGTGTGCCTATGAAGGGCTATAATAAGACCCCGAGCTTGTGATGCCGGGTAGGATGTATGTATATGAATATGTATAGAGTATGTATATGGTTACGTAACGCGCGCACACTTCTGCAGAAGGTACGGATAACCCTGAAGCCTTGGTAGGGCCAGGTATGTATGACCTTGAGCCTTGGTTTGGCCAAGTATGTATGAAACATCGATCCCTTATGGTCGGGTATGCTATACAAAAGCTATATAAAAGCTATATACATATATATATATATATATATATATATATATATGACATCAATATGAGTACGAATATGCTAAGGATATGTAAATGTTGTGCAAAGGCTATGTATAAGCAATGTATATGAGATGTAGACGCTAGGAATATGAGTATGAATGGGAACATGAATACGAATACGAAAATGAATGTGAAGGTAAATAAGTATGGATATGGATGTATGTACACGGATACGCAATAGAATTGGGCTGTCCTTGTGGAAAAGCAAGTAAGTGCCATGACGACGATATTATTATCTCCCATCCTATGTTGTCTCATATGTTGTATATTATGCTTCTATATTGTTGTTGATCATGCTTTACATACTCAGTACATTTTTTGTACTGACGTCCTTTTGTTTGTGGACGCTACGTCATGCCCGCAGGTGCACAGGGAGACAGGCTCGATCTATTGCTACATTCTCAGAGACTACATACCAAAGCTCCATTTCCTTCGGAGCCATATCTTTTGGGTACTTATTCTTTTGTGTACATAGTTACGGGCATAGCGGGGGTCCTGTCCCGCTTATGTGATATGTTGTACTCTTCTTAAAGGCTCGTAGACATGTGAATATGGTTAGATGTGTCCGGCCTTGTCGGCCTATATTTTGTATATAATTTTGATAGCCTTGACGGCTCATGTACATTGACGTGGTATAGATGCCAACCACGATATGAAAGCATTGTCATCCAATGGGACTATCATGAATAGTGATTAGAAATGTATGTTTAATTATGTGGCTCACCTAAATGTAAGTGAAGTGCAAGCCAAGGGGTGCCCGGGGTGGGCTAGCACCGGGCGCTCGTCGCGGCCCTCTAGACGGGTCGTGACAGAAGTGGTATCAGAGTAGTTCAGTCCTAGGATGTGTCTACGAGCCGTGTCTAGTAGAGTCTTGGTTATGAGTGTGTTGCGCGCTACACTTATAAACAAGAAGCTGCGGACATTTTAGGAATAAATGACCTTCTTTCTTCATAAGAATCGTGCGATAGATCTATGATATAAGAAATTCTTGTTCCTAAATCGTGTGTTGTGTATTTCAGAAATGCCTAGAAAGAGAAAAGCTACAGCAGCCCAAAAGGGCAAGACGGTGGCAGAAAAGCGGGCTGAAAGACCGCCACCAGTAGTAGAAGAAAGTGAGTCCCAGAATGCGGCTCAGTCTCAGTCCTCCCAGATAGAGCCTATTACAGAGGAGCGTGAAGGAGCCTCAGCCCCAGCTCTAGCACCTCCGGCTCCTCCACCGGATGCTGCAGGCCAAGATGTGAAAGAGGCCATACATTTACTTACTCAGTTGGTTGCGGCCCAGACTCAGAGGCAAAGTACAGGGCAAGGTGATAGGGCTGTTAGTGCAAGGGCCCGTGATTTCATTACCTTAAACCCTTCGGAATTCTTTGAGTCAAAGCCGTAGGAGGTCCCTCAGGATTTCATCAATGGTATGTTGAGAACGCTTCGGTTGAGACATGCTTCGGACAACGAATCGGTAGAGTTAGCATCATATAGATTGAGAGATGTCTCGATCCAATGGTATACAGTTTGGATGGCTTCACGGGGAGCCAATGCACCTCCCCCGGTATGGCAAGAGTTTGTTGATGCTTTTCTCCGACACTATATGCCTCCGGAAGTTCGACGAGCTAGAGCCGATAAGTTCTTAAATTTGAGGCAAGGTAGTATGAGTGCTCTAGAGTATAGTCTCCGCTTCAATTCCTTGGCTAGGTATGCTTCGGCCATGATAGCGGACATGGGTGACCGAGTGCACCGATTTGTGAAAGGCCTAGGGCCACACTTGATGGATAGATGCCTAACTGCGTCCCTTCAAGACGTTATGGATATTGCGCGCATTCAGGCCCATGCTCAGAACTTAGAAGAAATCTTGCAACAACAAAGAAGTGAACGCGAGCAAGATAGGGGACATAGCAAGAGGCCCAGATCTTCGGGTCCGATGAGTGATTTTAGAGGTGGGCACAGGCAGCAATTTCCCAGGCATTCAGGCTATTCTATGACCAGTGCGCCTCCACAGTTTTCAGGCCAGAGATTTGATAGATCTGCTCATGCAGGGCTGAGTCTGAGTTCTTCAGGGTCCCAGTTTAGAGGTGATTCGGTTCAGGCGAGGCCACCCGTACCATGATGTCCCCAGTGTGGAAAGTTGCATTGGGGTCAATGCCGATCAGGTTCAGATGGTTGCTATTCATGTGGTCAGCCAGGCCATATTATGCGTGATTGCCCCTCGGTTCATGGTAGAGGTAGGACCCAGCCTTCAGGGTCAGTAGTCGGATCTTCATCTTCTATGCGACCTATGGGGCCAGGTTCACAGGCACCAATCGGCCATTGTCGAGGCAGAGGGAGAGCTCCCATTTCTAGCAGTCCCCAGCACCGTATTTATGCTTTGGCTGGACGCCAAGATCTGGAGTCTTCTCCTGACGTGGTCACAGGTATATTATTGGTATTCTCTCATGATGTATATGCTTTGATTGATCCGGGCTCCACATTGTCCTATGTTACTCCATATATTGCGGGTCGATTTAGAGTCGAACCGGAGTCAATCAAACCTTTTGAGGTGTCTACACCTGTGGGTGAATCGATAATAGCTAGCCGGGTATATAGAAATTGTGTAATTGTGATTTTTGATCGTCGTACCATAATTGACTTGCATCAGTTAGACATGGTGGATTTTGATGTTATTATGGGCATGGATTGGTTGGCTTCTTGTTATGCCAATATGGATTGGTTGGCTTCTTGTTATGCCAATATGGATTGTAGGATGAAAATGGTTCGTTTCCAATTTCTGGGAGAACTAGTTTTAGAATGGAAAGGAAATACGGCATCACCAAAAAGTAGGTTTATTTCCTATCTAAAGGCAAGGAAAATGATCACGAAAGGGTGCATTTATCATCTAGTGCGAGTTCAAGATGTAGAAGCTGAGTCGCCGACTCTACATTCAGTTCGGTGGTGAATGAATTTCCGGATGTGTTCCCGGAAGAACTTCCAGGCCTTCCTCCCGAGCGGGAAATTGATTTTGCTATTGATGTGCTGCCAGGCACAAAGCCAATATCTATTCCTCCTTATAGAATGGTTCCCGCAGAATTGAGAGAGTTGAAGGAGCAATTGAATGACTTGCTTGAAAAAGGCTTTATTATGCCTAGTTCATCCCCGTGGGGAGCACCCGTATTGTTTGTCCAAAAGAAAGATGGCTCCTTGAGAATGTGCATTGATTACCGGCAATTGAATGAAGTGACAATTAAGAACAAGTATCCTTTTCCGAGGATTGATGACTTATTTGATCAATTGCAAGGTGCCAAATGGTTTTCAAAGATTGATTTGAGGTCCGGGTATCATCAAGTGAGAGTTAGGGAGAAAGATATACCTACGACAGCCTTTAGAACGAAATGTGGTCATTTTGAGTTCCGGGTGATGTCATTTGGGCTAACTAATGCGCCGGCGGCATTTATGGATCTGATGAATAATGTGTTCAGGCCTTTTCTGGATTTATATGTGATCGTATTTATCGACGACATCTTTGATATTCTAGATCCGAGGCAGAACATGCGAATCATTTGCGTACTGTCCTCGGAGTCCTTCGAACTCGAGAGTTGTTCGCAAAGTTTTCTAAAGCGAGTTTTGGTTGAACTCAGTGGCATTTCTGGGGCATATTGTAGCAGCCGATGGTATTCGAGTGGATAGTCAAAAGATTGAGGCCGTGAAGACTTGGCCAAGGCCCACAACTCCTACGGAGGTTCGTAGCTTTCTGGGCTTAGCACGTTATTACAGGAGATTTGTTGAAGGTTTTTTTTCTATTTCTGCACCACTCACAAAGTTGACCCAGAAATCGGCAAAGTTTCAATGGACATATACTTGTGAGGGTAGCTTCCAAGAGTTAAAAAGTAGATTGACTTCCGCCCCAGTCTTGACACTTCCAGAGGGATTGGAAGGATATGTTGTATATTGCGATGCTTCAGGTGTTGGGCTAGGCTGTGTATTGATGCAACATGGTAAGGTGATTGCATATGCTTCAAGGCAATTACGGAAACATGAACAGAACTATCCGACCCACGATCTAGAATCGGCTGCAGTGGTTCATCCATTAAAGATATGGAGACATTATATATATTGTGTCCATATGAATATCTATACAGATCATAAGAGCCTTCAGTATGTCTTCAAGCAGAAAGAGTTGAATTTGCAGCAACGATGATGGTTAGAATTGCTAAAAGATTATGATGTTGATATCTTGTATCACCCCGGAAAGGAAAATGTTATAGCTGATGCTCTTAGCCGCAGATCTATGGGAAGTTTATGTGATGTACGACCAGAGAAGAGAGAAATGGCTCGTGAGCTCCAGCAGTTAGCTAGCCTAGGAGTTCGAGTAGTGCACTCAGGTAGCAGGGGAACTACAATTAAGAATTCGGCAGTCTCATCACTAGTAGGAGAAGCGAAAGAGCGGCAATACGAAGATTCTATGCTAATGCAGTACAGAGACTCACTCCCTCAGAAAGAGGAGTCATCATTCGATATTTCAGGAGACGGAGTTCTCCGATGTCGAGGCAGATTATGTGTTCCCGATGTGGCAGACTTACGCCACCAAATAATGAGGGAAGCCCACTGTTCTCGCTATTCTATCCACCCCGGAGCGACGAAGATGTATCATGATCTTAAGTCTATGTATTGGTGGAATGGGATGAAAGAAGATATAGCGGAATTCGTAGCTCCATGTCCCAATTGTCAACAAGTGAAAGTCGAACACCAAAAGCCGGGTAGATTGTTGCAAGCCATAGAAATCCCAACTTAGAAGTGGGAAATGATTAACATGGACTTCATTTCAGGCTTACCCCGTTCTCGACGTAAGTATGACTCTATATGGGTGATTGTGGATAGACTCACAAAGTCAGCTCATTTCTTACAGGTCAGAACGACCTATGTGGCAGAAGATTATGCAGAGCTTTATCTTAGGGAGATAGTGAGGCTCCATGGTGTTCCAGTATCTAATATCTCTGATAGAGGGACTCAGTTTACAGCTAATTTCTGGAAGTCTTTCCAAGAGGGTTTAGGGACCCAGGTGAACCTTAGCACAACATTTCATCCGCAGACCGATGGGCAAGCTGAAGGCACCATCCAGACTCTTGAAGATATGTTGCGAGCATGTATGATAGATTTTGGAGGTAATTGGGATGATCATTTTACACTCATTGAATTTGCTTACAATAATAGTTATCATTCTAGCATTCAAATGGCACCGTATGAGGCTTTATATGGGCGAAAGTATAGATCCCCAATCGGGGGGTTCGAAATAGGAGAGGCTAAATCTATGGGGCCAGACTAGGTCCGGAAAGCCATAGAGAAAGTTAAGCTCATACAAGATAGGCTGTTGGCCGCTCAAAGTCGTCAAAAGTCCTATGCAGATAATTGTCGAAGAGACTTAGAGTTCCAAGTGAAAGATTGGGTGTTCTTCAAGTATCGCCAATGAAGGGCGTTATGAGATTTGGCAAGAAGGGGAAGCTTAGTCCCCGATACATTGGACCTTATGAGATTGTGCGCAATGGTGGGAAAAGTGGCCTATGAATTAGATCTACCTCTTGATTTGGAGTCAGTCCATCCAGTTTTTCATGTCTCAATGCTTCAAAAATGTGTTGGAGATCCTACTAGGATCATCCCAGTAAATGATGTGCTAGTGACAGAGAAATTGACTTACGAAGAGGTACCCATTGCGATACTAGATAGGCAAGTACGGAGGCTTAGAAACTAAAGAAGTGGCCTCAGTCAAGGTTTTATGGAGGAGCAGTAAATGAGAGGAAATGACATGGAAACGGAAAAAAGTATGCGATCCCGATACCCGCATTTGTTTCAGCCATTGGAGGAGATCCAAGATGAGATATCAAGATCATGAGGTAGGTATGTTTCCTTTTATGCTTTTTGGTCGTGTGTGGCCAAGTTATATTGCTCTTATGTTGTGGCCCTGAGAGGCATCGATTTTATGGGTTGTTGTGACAGGATGGTAATGCCATATTATAGGGGAGACTCTGGCGAAATTTTTATAGAATCCCCGAAGACTTTAATATTCGAGGACGGATGTTCTTAAGGGGGGAAGAATGTCACACCTCGGAAAAATCCTCCATTTTTTCCAAGTGAATGGACCCGCGAGGAGTACGAGTATCCGATGTTTTCAATGAGTAAGAAATAACATTTGACGACCCTAAGTAAGATTCCGAAGGCAATTGCAATAAGAGATAGGTTATGCTCCATAATGAATAATTATAGGTTCTAAAAATGTGGAAAGTTGCAGATCTGCATTTTGGCCAGTTGCACGTAAAATGAAATACGGACCGTAAAGTGGTATATGACCCATAAACTGCCATGTCGTATTTTGGCTTCCAAAACTTCAACTTTCTGCCAAATGGTTAAATACGACTTGAAATACGGACCGTAAAGTGGTTTACGGCCCGTAAACTGTGTCCGTAAATCACCACGTCTCAGCCTGAGTTTCTGGTTCTGGTATGATTAAATACGACCACTGAAGGACGGTCCGTAAACTGGAATACGGACCGTAAACCAAGTTTACGACCACTGTACTGTTCACTCCAGACCAGATTTTAAGTCATTAAATAAGGGATCCAATTTTATTATTTCATTTCCACATTTCATCCCTTCTCTCTAAAACATCTCTCTACATTTATTCCACAAGATTTCAAGGATTATTAGTCATCAACAACACGAATCAAGTGAATCAAGTGTAAGGAAACCCATTAAGATTATTCAAGTCAAGAAAATCTTATTGAAGGAAAACTAGTGTTTTTGCTCAAGTGGAGTATTATCAACTAAGGCTTGTTCCTCCGATATCTAAGGTAAGATTTATGATGTTTCTATGTTGTTTAAGGTATTTAAGAGTCGAAATACTTGGATTGTAGAGAGGTATGGCAAAATGGGTCATGAATGTGGAATAGTGTCATTTTGAGAAATAGTTTGAATTGAGTTATGAGTCTTGATGTATTGTAATGTAAACGTGTTATAAATGATGTTAAGATCATGAAAATAGGCATTGTATATGAATGGACGAAGTCGGGTGATATGACCACGAATATGGGTGAATTGGGGGCGAATTGAGAAATCTAGATAATGTGGTTAATGTAAATGATTAATGGCCATTGTTATGGTATTCTGAATGTATTGTTGACATTTGGGTGTTGAATTACGATATGGAGGAATGTTGTATAAATAAAGGAGATGTTGTCCGATTTTCTCTAGCTTTAGCCATGTGTGCTAGTTGTCGATTCTAACGATAGTATGACTTTAATGAAGGAATAAACGCAACCGTTGAAGGAGAACGTGCAATTGGTAAATAGTTGAACGAAAAGGTATGTAAGGCTAACCCTTCTTTCATAAGGCATGGTTCTTTGGCAAAACGTCTAAACCTTCTATAAGACTATGATTTCTTCAAATGATTTGATCTTCCGAGCTAGTAAGCTCACGATGCTTGATACGTTACGGCTGTACCAAGTTCCTCATATGACGAGTAGGCCTATAAGATAGATGTAATGATAACAATGAAGATAGTGATAATGATAGTAATGATGATGAGAATAATATGATGTTAAAGATGCCTACGGGCTATTGTATGTATGTGTGCCTATGAAGGGCTATAATAAGACCCCGAGCTTATGATGCCGGGTAGGATGTATGTATATGAATATGTATAGAGTATGTATATGGTTACGTAGCGCGCGCACACTTCTGTAGAAGGTACGGATAACCCTGAAGCCTTGGTAGGGCCAAGTATGTATGACCTTGAGCCTTGGTTGGCCAAGTATGTATGAAACACCGATCCCTTATGATCGGCTATGCTTTACAAAAGCTATATAAAAGATATATACATATATATATATATATATATATATATATATATATATATATATATATATATATATATATATGACATCAATATGAGTACGAATATGCTAAGGATATGTAAATGTTGTGCAAAGGCTATGTATAAGTAATGTATACGAGATGTAGACGCTAGGAATATGAATATGAATGGGAACATGAATACGAATACGAAAATGAATGTGAAGGTAAATAAGTACGGATATGGATGTATGTACATGGATACGCAATAGAATTGGGCTGTCCTTGTGCTAAAGCAAGTAAGTGCCATAACGACGATATTATTATCTCCCATATTATGTTGTCTCATATGTTGTATATTATGCTTCTATATTGTTGTTGATCATGCTTTACATACTCAGTACATTCTTCGTACTGACGTCCTTTTATTTGTGGACGCTGCGTCATGCCTGCAGGTGCACAGGGAGACAGGATCGATCCATGGCTACATTCTCAGAGACTACATAGCAAAGCTCTATTTCCTTTGAAACCATAGCTTTTGCGTACTTATTCGTTGTGTACATAGTTATGGGCATAGCGGGGTCCTGTCCCGCTTATGTGATATGTTATACTCTTCTTAAAGGCTCATAGACATGTGAATATGGTTAGATGTGTCCGGCCTTGTCGGCCTATATTTTGTATATTATTTTGATAGCCTTGACGGCTCATGTACATTGACGTGGTATAGATGCCAACCATGATATGAAAGCATTGTCGTCCAATGGGACTAGCATGAATGGTGATTAGAAATGTATGTTTAATTATGTGGCTCACCTAAATGTAAGTGAAGTGTAAGCCAAGGGGTGCCCGGGGTGGGCTAGCACCGGGCGCTCGTCGCGGCCCTCTAGACGGGTCATGACAATTATAATGGTGGATGACTCAAAAATGATCCAATTGACTTGAAACTTTGGAATTTGACTCAAATTACACTAGGGAACAAGAATCTAGTTTTAAATCAATAAAACAAACACAAATTTTTTTGGGCTTTTTTTGAAGAATTTCGAATTTTATATATATATATATATTTGTAGAACAAAGGATGAACCATCAATTCTTCTACCAAAGTCTTAATACTAAATGATAAGATTCCTAATGGAAACTCTAGAAATTCAAAATGTAATTAAAGTGCAAGGAATTAAGATAAAAGCAAGACCCAATTATTAAAAGAATTATAGGCAAATCTTGGTATATTAAACCTAAACCCTCCTAACTGATTCCTACTAATGAAGCTATACTAATTGATAATCAACAATTAAGACTCAATGAATCCACAGATGAACAATTCAATGTTTCAATGAAAATCAAGGACAAGAGATTCGGATTACCAACCAAATATCCACACAACTAATCACTAAGATAATTTCTAATTAACTAACTAAACAAACTGTCACTCATAAGAGATTTTTCTTCAATAATCAGGCTAAAGAACTAATGCACTGACTAAGGCAACTATATATAGTCTTGTCTTTTACAACTAAGGCCCAAAAGTGACCTTTTGTAAAATTAGCCACAAGTTGGCGGAAAATAGCCAACATTGGCTCTTCATTGGCCGTTTGCACTTCTAGCCACTTTTTATGGCTTCCCTTCTTATTCCATCATCTTCAATATCCTCCCAAGCAATCATCCACATGTTATACTATTGAGAGGTGTTCTTCAATTGCCTTCAATGCGTCTCTCTTCATGAACATCACTTGCAAGTCATAGAGCTCCTTAGCTTGGCTATGAGTGAAAGGCCTTGAAGGAGTGGTGTCCATTGGTATCAAATCAATCATGTCCCCGAGTTCTTTGAGCGGCTACACAAGATTGGCTAGAAATTCTTTATTGGTGAACCATGTCAAGCTAATGAGGGATGGTTAAGGGAATTTTATGCCAACCTTAAGAAGGTGAAGTTGACTGATCCGGACCCAGAAATCATGATTCGAGGCTAGATAGTAAAGATTGGGGATGAGGTGATAAATTCCTACGATGACCTGACCGACCATCCCGTGAGGGATATGCAAGAGGAAGACATTTATGGTAATGGGGCTTGGTTAATCTCAAAGCTAGTTGGGGAGGAGGATAGGGGGCAGATCGACTGGGTCCAAAAGAAGTCAGGGATCAAAAATAACCACTTCACTGCAAAGGCGAAGCAGTGTTAGAACATCACTCGTCGAGTATGTCCTTCGAGTAACAATATCGATGTCACCTATGTTCGTGCTCTTATGATAGCCTACATCTTGGATGACATCCAGTGAATGTAGGTTACCACGTAGTTCGGGAGTGGAGGGAGTATGTGGAAAAGCTGGGTCCGAATCTGAGGTTTCCCGCTCTGATGAATGCCTTATGTAAGTATGAAACATTTCATGTGAGATATACTGATGAGTGGCTCGATCCTGAGTTTTCCTTCAACCTCTTATGGATTAAGGGATCCAGTAGCATGATTCAGAGGAAGAAGAGAAAAATTGAGGTGAACCTCGGGGAGGATGAGGATGATGCTGCACCCTCGTAGCCGCAGGGGCCTTTTGAGCTGCTGAGCTCTGAGATGGATGATATCAAGGGAATGATTTCTAGGTTTCCCAGACCTCGCACTGAGGCCAGTACATCAGGTGCTACTGCTGGGTAGTTTTCTTAGGATGTGATGAAGAAGTACCTGGAGGCGCATATGGGGCTGAAGACATCAGTTAGCACCTTTGAGACAGCCCACACCTTGATGGTTAAGGCTCACGGTAAGCTTCTCCGGGACTTTGACACAAAACAAAAAGAGCAAGACAAGGGGTAAGCTCCTACTAAAGTTGTGGAGGGTTTTCAAGATGTTGTACCCGAAGTCAAAGCTTCTGATCAAGGATGAGGATGACGATGAGCAGTACTCTTTTCTGACTGAGCCCAAGGGTGATGGTGATGATAGCATCTCAGATGAGGAGGGTGACGAGGCATCCAACGCAAAACAGTAGTAGCGGTTCTCCTTTAGCAAATGGTTTGGCCCTTGTTGGGCCTTTATTTCAGACATTTACCTTGGTTTCATTTATTGGATGTTTTGAAAAATTTGGATCCCTTGTTTTTCTATCTTTGGTTTTTATTTTGGTTGGTAGAATATTCAGATATTTGCTTTGCTTGAAAGATGGAATTGTACCCTTGCCGGGCTTTGGTTTATAGGCTGAAATTCTGGTTTGAATGAACTGCTTTTTTGAATTTTGATATTGGACAGGTTTCTGGAATTTTGGATAGAACCTTACTGGTTTATGGCCAATGGTTTCACTGGCGTGGATCAGATATACGCCAGGGCGAATGCGCTTCGGCGTGCAACTCTTCACGAAAGCGGATAGGATGGAATTGTCTAAGGTCCGCAAAGGCGGATGGAATTCCGCAAAGGCGGCCCCACATCTGAGGACTATGTCCCGCAGGCATGGTTACTGGTATAGAATCTCGGCTCTGCATCGGCGGCCTTCCTTCGAAGATATGGTACCGCCAACGTGTGCCACATATTCGCCCAAGCGAGACGACTGGAACCATAGGAAAAATCTTCTACATTTGGAAACTTTACGCGACACCTGAAACTCGTCTAATGCTCTTTAATACGAACCAGGGACACACCTCTCCAAAAACACAATGTAACTAGACACCAATTGAAGTCAATCAAATACCAATTTGAACAAAGTAGCACGATAGGAGTGAAAGAATAGAAGTTTCCTACGCAGATGGGTACAAACGTCTACATACCATTGCACGTGTCAGACCCAAACCGATGAGTCGCGACTAGTGTCAGACCTCTAGTGACCAAATACCCTATACTCATATCTATACAATAATAAACATTAAGGGCCCACAAGTTACTTAAACGAATCTCGTACTGCCTCAAGAAAGGGTCACATCCCGAAATCTGTACACCCTGTATGCATATATAACAAGCTGAAAGAACAGTGGAAGCCAACCAACATATACTGTGCACAAAAGAATAGAAGCTGATAAGGCTACATCATCTAACAAATACACACAACTGTCTACAGACCTCTACTGGAGTACAAAGCTGTAGAAAGGACGGGACAGGGCTTCGTCATACCCATGTTCATATACATCTCAAAAGAATGGCATACCAAAATAGACTGCAGCTCCGGATCAAATGGAGTGCATTGACCACTGCTGGATGTAGAGGTCATACTGAGCTGAACCACTCGTCTACCTACCTGAACATGCAGGCATGAACGCAGCCCCTCCGAACAATAGGGGAGTTAGTACGGATAACGTACTGAGTATGTAAGGCATAAGAGCAACATAAGTATAAGAATCATGAATGGAATCTGAAACTCAAAAGTCAAACTGACAATCTACATGCATTTGTATGAACCAGTATCAGAAAATATGTGCATGAGTCTGTATCTCTGACAATGCCTCTGTGGGCACATAATATGCATGCTCTCAACGATAATCATGCTCATGTATATAAATGTAGGTCAGAGTGCTGAGGAACATTCAGGCCTATCCATATCCCATATAATAGTGCCGAGAAACGTACGGCCCGATCCATATATCATCAACATCACTGTGCACCAGCTGATCAGGTGGTAATGCGTATATAACGCCTATCCCTCTTCCCATAACCCACATACATCTAATATTCGAGTATATAACGCCTTCTGGTCATGGGTCAATATGCATATATATATATATATATATATATATATATATATATATATATATATATATATATATGTATAAAAATGAATGTAATGCATGAATAAACTGTACACATAGCACCGGACCCATGAACAGAAGGAACAATCATAAACGGGGTACAGGAACATCAAAGACTGAAGTACTCCTAATGCTTCTAAGAGTAGAGTAATATGGAAGCTCGTTTACTCACTTGTTGGTTCATATCATAAGGTCATGCCAAAAGAAAGAAAGGATAGCCTTAACATAACTTATTCACTTTTTAGTCTAGCTATGCAACTATCCCGAGCTTGATAAATCTACACACAAGACAAAGTGCCGATTATTAGACTAGAACATACTCGTATACCAACCTTAATCTAGTTACAACTTTATGCAATTCGGGCAACAGTTCCTTTATAAATTTAATAACCCCTTAATTCTAATCCAGCCCAAACACCAACAACAATATCCACAATAACAATATCACTTCCTACATATCACCATACAACCAATTCTACTCCAAATCATCCCTCAAAATAGCCCTCAAGTCCAACTTTACCTTATTCAACTTACAACTCCCATGACTATATTTCCTTTGCTTAAAGTCACCAAAAATCTTGATAATTAACTTAAATACAAAGGTAGAAATTATTTAGATACCTTGAGGGGTCTAGGATTCCAAGGATCTACTTCAACTCCGACTTCCCAAGCTTCACAACTTTAATGAAACCCTAGGAGCAACTTTCTTCTTCACAAGCTCATGTTTACGGGACTCGGATCTTACCAAATCTCCACTAATATGATAGAAATTATAAAGAGGGAATATTCTAGAACTTTCTCTGATTTGGGAGTGAAAAATAATGAAATGAAACGTGAGGGTTCCATATATATAGGTGGGGCAAAATAGCCCCAGTGGTAGAGGGTCGACGAGCTGGTCGACGTTTTTGTTGACACGTCGACGGTCCGTCGACTTGCACCATCCCTGGTCCACCTAAGATTTAGAGATAGCGGCGTGTCGACGGCATGGGTTGATGCCACAGTCGACATGTCGACGGTCCGTCAAAAGGGACTGTTCTGCCAGTTCCCTGAGTCCAATCCACTTGCGACGATTCAATTCGTTTAACTTCCAATCCTACAGTATTGCGAGGGATGTTTACCCATACTTTGGTACACGCGAGGTGAAACACTTAATATCTCAAAAACTTGGGTGCAGATTTCTATACTGAGATTATAAGCCACCAATAAGTCAAAGATTTTCTTGCGACGAAAATTGGAGGTGTAACATCACGAGACTCTACTAGACATTGCTCTTGTTCTCGTGAGACTGGTAACTTAGGGCTCTGATATAAACTTGTCATGACCTTAGGGCTCTGATATAAACTTGTCATGACCTAAAACACGGATCGTGCGGGCACCTACTCAATCACACCTGGTAGGCGAGCCCTTTCTAGAAATATTTCTACCTTCGCACCAAAATAAGAAGAATAAATAACTAGCCATTTTATAAACATCAATCTATGAAATGAAGTTAACAAAAGAAATATTTTATTTAATAACCGTTTCCCAAAATCAGGTCTAGACTCATAAAAGAGCTTCTAAGATTTACAACTCGGAATGAAATACAACACACCCTAAGTATAACCTCTGTCTTAGAAAGTTAATTGAAGCTTCGGAGTGGACACTGTGAGATATTTGGAAGCTAATGAAATCTCGAACATAACCTGTAACTACTCTACACCCCAAATAGGGTGTAGCAAGAATAGTATCAGTATAACACATGTACTGGTAAGCATCATAGGCCAACAATAATGAGAAAGACATATATAATAGATAGAAGTCAATAGATAATAATATTAGGCAATCAAAGGCAGTTAATAGGCATGCTCAGGTAGTGGTCCACAACAAATAATTACAATATATCAATTACCTCAGATAATGGGCCTAGATACAACCTTCAAATCCTCAGTCCATTAGCTTTCCAACTACAGACTCATACGCACATAACATGTCCCAACTCATAAGATAGAAAGGTCTTGCTATGTTCAGTTCATATCCTAAAGTCCTATTTCTAATCCTCAATATATGTTCTCCTTACGAAGAATACTACCACGTAAATTAACAAACCTTTAACGAGCATTACACAATCAAAGAGCAGATAATAAGGAAATCACAGTGATGTAAATACAGTGCACATGAATGGGAATGTATGCAATGCAATTGCCAATGTCACCAACCGTACACACATGGTATAGACGAAAACCCTCCACGTCTACATAGTCATGACCCATGGGAGACCCGCAAAGTCCATGTACCAGTCACTCTGCACACAGCCTGGAGATGACTTCCACACTACTAGCCACTCCGCACATAGCCTAGAGATGACTTCCACACTACTAGCCACTCCGTGCACAGCCCAGAGATGGCTTCCATACCAAAACTGTCCACAATCTCGGATGTTCCTTTCTCACTCATCATCACCAGTACCAATCATAGTCCGTATCACTGCATCATGTATTTGTGTATGAATACTAAGCATGATGTCAATATCAAGTGTAAATCACAATCAAATAAGATTCGTGCCTCTACATTAACACACATCACAATACCACTCCTAAATCAATGTTCTTTCCTTTATCGATGATAAGTGACAAGATAAGTGAGAGATAAATGCATTACAAACACAATATAGAAAATGGCAGCATGCCTAACACCTCACACATGGCAACAAACCAAATGACAATAAACAAGGCGACAAGCCCACAAGTCTAACAATAATACCAACCTAAGAATATCTATTCGAACTTCATACTCGAAGGCTTACATGCTTTCTCCATCAATCACTAGCTTCTACCTTTGCTTCGCTAATTGAAGTCTAACCACAAGGTAAATACGGCAACAAGTTGAACATATATCACATGGCGTAAGCCCAATCACACTAACAAGCCACAAGTCGACATTGTCACAACAAAGACGGAAAGTTTAATATCATAAAATGCCGGCAAGCCACACATAAATAATACAAACCTAGAATATCCATCCAACACCATGTTCGAAGAACTAAGCATGATTTCTCCATCAATCTCTACTAATCACATACGAGATCCTAATAGGAGTCTAACTCAACTAAGTAGTAACCTACCTTGAAGCCGGACAGGTGCCACGAATATCCACTTGAACTTCACCTTCCACTTTTAGGAGAAAGCCGAGACGTGCGAGGTCTAGGAAATGCAAGTAACTCAAGTAAGCAAGTTGTTACAAATATATGATTTTCTATAACCCAAGAAAGATTCTAGAACACCTAAGAAATGACCCCAGGCCCACGAAGGTAAAATCAAAACTTCTCATTACACTAGTTTACTAGGTTCTCCAGTGATTAATAACCTAATTTTCATAGTTATCTGAACCCAAACAAGCCATCAATTCATTTTTTCTTTTAAACCTCCAATATTCATGAAGAACCTAACAGTAACCCATTTAAGAATTCAAATCCAAGGTTAGAGAGTTAAGGACGAAATGATTTCCCCCAAGCTAGACCTTAACTTCTATCCCTATGAACCCTAAAATTAGTTAATGACACTATTTTCCACCTAGGGTTCATAAATCAGTAACCCTTCTGTCACGACCCGACTAGGGGCCGAGACGGGTACCCGTGGGTAACCACCGAGCACCACTCATTCCCTTACTTATCATACTCATGTCATAAGAAAATAATTTCTCATTTGGAAACATAATTACTTTTCTTATATATATATATACATATACATAAGCCCTTCGGCTATCCACATAATACATATATACATGTGGAAAATCGTGAGACCATACTGCCCACACATACGTATCTACGAGCCTCAAATAGAGTACTAGACATATGGACGGGATATGACCCCATCGTGCCCAAAACATATATGTACATAAAATAGTAAATCAATGGCACCTCCGGAAAAATGGAGTGCTTGCAAAACTTTGCTTATCGGCATCTATAAATCTGGTTCGCCTCCCTATCTACCTGTGGGCATGAACACAACGTCCAAAGAAAACGAACGTCAGTACGAATATTGTACTGAGTATATAAGGCATGAATGAAATGAACATATTAGAGAAATCATAGGGCATAAGATGCAGACATAACCTGCGTAACTTTTAAAGGTGGATACCTTTCATGCCTATATCATATATAATCACAGTACATGTATCATCATAATGCATACATCATCGTATCATACATGTATCATAATACCGTATCTGCTCATACACATTAATCGTTATCCGCATTCGGCCACGTGGTGGCTCGACAATATCACATACATATTTTTCTGGGCTTTTCCCATATATATCATATACATATCCATACCATATACATATTCATATCATATACATATTTATATCATATACATACCTGGCCAACCAAGGCTTCAGGGTTACACATACTTGGCCCTACCAAGGCTTCAGGGTTATATCTACCTGGCCCTACCAAGGCTTCAAGGTTATATCTACCTGGCCCTACCAAGGCTTCAGGGTTATACGTACCTAACTGCAGAGGTGTGCGCGCGTTACATAAATATATATAAATACATATACATTCTACCCGACCATATAAGCTCAAGGTTTCATAATAGCCATACATAGGAACATATATACATAAAGATTGAGCTGACGGTATTCGAGTGGATAGCCAAAAGATTGAGGCAGTGAAGACTTGGCCAAGGCCCACGACCCCTACGGAGGTTCGTAGCTTTTTGGGCTTAGCAGGTTATTACAGAAGATTTGTTGAGGGTTTCTCTTCTATTTCTGCACCGCTCACCAAGTTGACTCAGAAGTCAGCTAAGTTTAAATGGACAGATGCTTGCGAGCATAGTTTCCAAGAGTTGAAAGACCGATTGACTTCAGCCCCAGTCTTGACACTTCCAGAGGGATTGGAAGGATATGTTATTTATTGTGATGCTTCAGGCGTCGGGCTAGGCTGTTTATTGATGCAAAATGGTAAGGTGATTGCGTATGCTTCTAGACAATTACAGAAACATGAGCAGAATTATCCTACCCATGACTTAGAATTGGCCGCGGTGGTCCATGCTTTAAAGATATGGAGACATTACTTATATGGTGTCCACGTGGATATTTATACAAATCATAAGAGTCTCCAGTACATCTTCAAGCAGAAAGAGTTGAATTTGCGGCAACAACGATGGCTAGAGTTGCTAAAAGACTATGATGTTGAAATCCTGTACCACCCCGGAAAGGCAAATGTTGTGGCTGATGCTCTTAGCCGTAGGTCGATGGGAAGTCTAAGTGATGCACGACCAGAAAAGAAAGAGATGGCCCGTGATCTTTAGCAGTTAGCTAGCCTAGGAGTCCTAGTGGTGGGCTCAGGTAGCAGCAGAGCTACTATTCAGAATTCAGCAGTTTCATCATTAGTAGCGGAAGTAAAAGAGCGACAATATGAGGATCCCATGCTAATGCAGTATAGAGATACACTCCCTCAGAAGGAGGAGTCATCATTTGACATTTCGGAAGACGGAGTTCTCCGATGTCGAGGCAGGTTATGTGTTCCCGATGTGGCAGGTCTACGCCATCAGATTTTGAGAGAAGCTCATTGTTCCCGTTACTCCATTCACCCTGGAGCGATGAAAATGTATCATGATCTTAAGTCTGTATATTGGTGGAATGGCATGAAGAAAGATATAGCGGAATTCGTGGCTCAATGTTCTAATTGTCAACAGGTGAAAATCGAGCACCAAAAGCCGGGTGGATTATTGCAAGCTATAGAAATCCCAACTTGGAAGTGGGAAGTGATCAATATGGATTTCATTACAGGGTTACCCCGTTCTGGACGTAAGTATGAATCCATATGGGTGATTGTGGATAGACTCACAAAGTCAGCTCATTTCTTACCAGTCAGGACGACCTATGTGGCAGAAGATTATGCAAAGCTTTATCTTAAAGAGATAGTGAAACTCCATGGCGTTCCAGTATCTATTATCTCCGATAGAGGAACTCAGTTCACAGCTAAGTTTTGGGGGTCTTTCCAAGAGGGTTTAGGGACCCAAGTGCGCCTTAGCACGGCATTTCACCCCCAGACCGATGGGCAAGCTGAACGTACTATTCAGACTCTTGAAGATATGTTACGGGCATGTATGATATATTTCGGAGGAAATTGGGATAACCATTTGCCACTCATTGAGTTTGCTTACAATAACAGTTATCATTTTAGCATTCAAATGGCGCCGTATGAGGCTTTATATGGGCGAAAGTGTAGATCCCGGATTGGGTTGTTCGAAACTGGAGAGGCCAAAGTTGATAGGGCCAGATTTGGTCCAGCAAGCTATAGAGAAAGTCAAGCTTATACAAGATCGGTTATTAGCGGCTCAAAGTCGCCAGAATTCCTATGCGGATAATCGTCGAAGGGACTTAGAGTTCCAAGTTAAGGATTGGGTATTCTTGAAAGTGTCGCCAATGAAAGGCGTTATGAGATTTGGCAAAAAGGGGAAGCTCAGTCCCCGGTA
Organism: Lycium barbarum; assembly: GCF_019175385.1. Lineage (NCBI taxonomy): Eukaryota > Viridiplantae > Streptophyta > Magnoliopsida > Solanales > Solanaceae > Lycium > Lycium barbarum. The sequence continues at coordinate 88,051,331 of NC_083346.1, read as the reverse complement.
TATCGGACCCTATGAGATTGTGCGCAAAATAGGCAAAGTGGCCTATGAGCTAGATCTACCTCAAGATTTGGAGTCAGTCCATCCAGTATTTCATGTCTCGATGCTTCGGAAGTGTGTTGGAGATCCTACGAGGATCGTCCCAGTAAATCATATTCAAGTGACAGAAAAGCTAACTTATGATGAAATACCCATTGCCATATTAGATAGGCAAGTACGGAGGCTTAGAAACAAAGAAGTGGCCTCAATTAAAGTTCTGTGGAGAAATAACAATCGAGAGGAAATGACATGGGAAGCGGAAGAGCATATGCGATCCAAATACCCACATTTATTTCAGCTCTTGGAAGAAGTCCAAAATGAGACGTCAAAATCATAAGGTATGCATGTTTTCCCTTTTATACATTCAGGTCGTGTGTGGCCAAATTTCTAGTGATGTTGTATTATTGCCCTGTGAGGCATTGTTATTGTGGGTTGTTGTGACAGGGTGGTAGTACCACATTACAGAGGAAACTCTGGCGAAATTTTTATAGAATTCCCCAAGCCTTTAACATTCGAGGACGAATGTTCCTAAGGGGGGTAGAATGTTACACCTCGGAAAATTTTCCGTTGGTACGCAAGAGAATGAACTAGTGATGAATATGAGTACATGATGCCCATGAGCAAGAAACGACGCTTGATGACCTTAGGCGAGATTTCGAAAGTATCCGATGTGAGATGAGGAAGTTGGCTAAGTTAAGATGAGATACAAGGTGAGCAATGCATGTGCATGGACGGGGGTGATTAAAATGAGAAGTCTAAGAAATATGGGAAGTTGCAGAATTGATGTTGATCATGCTTTACATACTCGATGTTGATCATGCTTTACATACTCAGTACATTCTTCATACTGACGTCCTTTTGTTTGTGGACGCTGCGTCATGCCCGCTGGTGCACAGGGAGACAGGTGTTATATCCCGCATTTTATGCAATCGGATAATTCAAGACAATCGCGGGAAGACAGTAACCAAGGCCATATTTTTACCTTGCTTGGCATATAAGTTGTTATGAAAATTTTGAAGTGGAAATAATGAGGAAGGTCAAGGGCATAAAGGGAAATTTTCAATACGACTCGTGGAATTATGGAGGAAGACGAAGGGAAAATTTGGAATTTGGAAAAATTTAATTTTTCATGAAGTGCAAAATAAGACACAAAAAAAAAAGGAAGTGGGCTTATGTTTTGGGCCATGTTGGCCGACCCACTTGGAGTGGGCTTAGCCCACTTAGGAGTCTTATGGATTAATAAAAGATGACCAAGTCATCTTTTCATACCACACTCTAGAAAATTCAACACTTGGAAAGAAAAAGGGAGAGAGGAAACCCCTACAAGGCCATTTCGGCCAAGAGCAAAAATTGCCAAGAAAAATTGATAAAATTTCTCCAAAAATCATTTTCTACGAAGTAGGGGGTGCACAACAAGGTGGGGTTGTTGTTGGAACAAGAAAGGTTCAAAATCATACAAGTTGCCAAGAGTTAGGCAAGTGAGAAGTTGAAGAAGAAAGGTAAATTCTAATCTTGTTTTATGTGTTATACATGGTTTATATGTGTTGTAGTATGCTAAAATGGATGAAATTCATGAAGGAGAGGAAATTAGTATGTGGCCGTGCATGTTCATATATGAATAAGAATCATATTTCAATTATTTTGTTTAATGTTTGGTTGTTATGGTTGTGAATGATATGTGGAAGGTGGAACTTGAATAAATTTGGAGAGAATGTAGTTGTGCATGCATGAAGTGTGGCCGTGAGTGTTGTGTGTGTGTGGCCGTGAGGTTGTGGTATAGTATGGAAGTGAATGAGTTAATTTTATGTAGTGTTTTGGTTGTTGTTATATTGTGAATCCTATGTTGCTAATGAATGTCTAGGAACCTTAGTTGAGTTGTGGAAGTTGGAGACTTATTTTAGAAATCATGCATATTGAATGTGATGTTCTTACGCGTATGAAAGACAATGATATTGGTATGGGGTCGTTGGAATATATATATATATTAGAAGATTGCATTGTTTTATTGGAGTTGGAAGGTTTTGAAGAAAGTAGTAAATTGATATCATGTATCTTGAATTGAATGTATGGATCGCTAGTGTGATTGTTGAATTCATGTTGATAGTTTGGCCTTGTTTGAATTCCCGGATTGTGTTTGATGAGAATTTGACTAAATTGAATGTCGAGGATGGTATATTTACAGAGGATGCTGCCGAAATTTCGGTAGCCAAGTATTACCTTAAGATTTCAACTCTAAGTATACTAATGAGAGTTTTGGTAAAAACGACCAATTTGCAGATTTTGACGAAATTGTGACGTGAATTTGGAATAGCAAAAGGAGCGGAAGGAGGTATGTAAGGCTTCACCCTTCTTTCTATGGCATGTCTTAGTTGTAATAAGTTGGGTACGAGCCTCGGGAACAACTCGGTTCCCCGGAATCCGCACCTAAAGTTTTTCCACTTTTTGTTCAATAGAATTGAACTAGAAAGTGTGCCAATTGTTGGAAAAACCTCCTACACCCTTAGAACTTGTATAAATGGGACCCGAATACCCTAAGACCCTCACAAGTGACGCTATGACACGTAACATACGTAAATCGTATACGCTACCTCAGCCGGCCCGAGGTGGGCCCGTTACTCTCGGAATTTCCTATAGTCGTGGCTGACTTACTTGAAGTAAGTCCAAAGGGGAATTTTGATCACAATCTCGTTACCGAATGATAAGTACTATGACTACTCTCACGAGAATGTTTCTATGAGGATAATGATAATGACAATGTTAGACAAGAGAATGTACCTTTGATAAGTACGACCGGAACGACTCTATGACTAAGATGACTAAGCTAAGTATCTTATGTAAACATGAAAGTGATACACTAATTTTTGAATCGTATTTATATTTCCTAGTTATATCTTTATTTTCTCTGACTCCAAAGCCTATGACGGTCATCTATGATGCCCACGATTTCATTCTACGGTCACTGTAATACTATTCTCCGTTGCTAGTCTCGCCTTAAAATACTTGTTCCTTCACGGTGAGACAAAGCTATAACTAGCATTCCATAACGTAATCGGAGGTCACCGACCTTACGTCACTCCGATGGATACATGATTTTCCTTGGCTCTTGTGTGCTTATATGATATATGTATATAAAACAGGTATATGCGTATGGATATGTATATATAAATAAGATAAGTAATTGTATATGAGACGTGTATATGTATAAAAGATAAGCAAATGTATATGTATATGTGTATGGGGAAAGGGAAGGGTCACTGTTATATCACCACCTGATTCAGCTGGATTCCATCCTGGACGCGGGATGCCCGGACGCGGGATATGGGAGAGCCGTACGCGGCGTCTGTATATATATAATGTATGCTACCTATATATGATGTAATGTGTTGGGACACCGTTAGGGAGGGGGCTTGGGAGAGCCGATGTATTCGGCGCCTGTAAATGTGAATCAAAGATACTGTTCACTGAATTGTACTGTTTTCTGTATACTAGAATAAGGGACACCGTGGGGGTGGAGCCAATTGTATTCGGCGTCTGTAAATGTGAGCAAAAGGTACCGTTACTGAAATGTACTGTTTTCTGTACACGAGAATAAGTAATACATAAATGTTAATTCCTATGCTTATGAAAAGAAATGTTTCAAATACGAAAGGACAAGCCTACATGACAGCCAGCCTGAAAAGGGGCCTTCCTATGCACAGGGTACTTTCTCGCCTCGTTATATGCCCTGTGACTCCATGATATTATTAATTGTACTCTATGTTACTGCTTGTATTATTTTCTATGCCTTACATACTCGGTACACTATTCGTACTGACGTCCCTTCTTGTGGACGCTGCGTTCCATGACGCGCAGGTCAGCAGACAGGTGGACTTGATCCTTAGGAGCTCTGCCAGCAGTACTCTACAGTGCTCTAGTCGTTCCGGAGCCTTATTTCAGTGGTACTATTTTGTGTATATATAATCTCGGGCACGATATTACTCGGCCCTTTCTATGTATAAGTGTACTATGTCTAGAGGCTCGTAGGCAGATATGTATAGCCAGTCAAGTATAGTTAGATATATGGTGTTTTGGCATGTTAATGTTGTTGTATAAAGTGCTAACGAAGTTTATTAGCCTATGTTCAGAATGACGCTGCTAATGTTAATGTTCAAAAAAAAAATATGGCTCTGTTTACATGGCTTGCTAAGAGGTAAAGGTAATATGATAGATAAGGAGTGCTCGGTACAAGTATCGGGTACTCGGCACGGCCCCTAGTCGGGTCGTGACAGAAGTGGTATCAGAGCAGTTCGGTCCTAGGGGTTTGTCTACGAGCTGTGTCCAGTAGAGTTTTGCTTATGAGTGTGTAGCGCGCCACGCTTATAAACAGGAGGCTACAGGACATTTAGGAAATATGACCTTCTTTGTGTCCTAAGATCGTGCGATAGAGCTATGCTATCAGGCTTCCACATTCCTTTCCTAATCCTATGCTATGGTTTCAGTAATGCCGCCGAAGAGAAAGGCTACGACGGCCGAGAAAGCCAAGAGGGTGGCGGGCAGCAGAGTCGAGCGGGAGCTAGAAGAAGGAGAATCTCATAATGAAGCTCCCCCTCAGACTTTTCCTGCTCCCCCTGCACCTGCAGAGCAGGAAAGAGTTCCAGCTCTAGCCCCCGCACCTCCAGTCCCACCGCTAGCAGCTCCGGGCCAGCAGATGGCAGAGGCCATCCAGTTATTGATCTAGCTCGTTGCCGCACAGGCTCAGCGGCAAGATGTAGACCTGGGAGACAGGGCGGTAAGTGCAAGAGCCCGTGACTTTATTACCCTAAAGCCGCCAGAGTTTTATGGATCGAAACCAGAGGAAGACCCGCAGAGTTTCATAAATGAGATGCTGAGGACCCTGAGGATCATACATGCTTCGGATACGGTGTCCGTAGAGTTGGCTTCATACAGGCTGTGGGATGTGGCAGTTCTGTGGTACAGCAGCTGGATATCTTCGAGGGGAGCAAATGCACCCCCTCCGGTTTGGCAGGAGTTCACTGAGGCGTTCCTGCGACATTTCCTACCGCCAGAAGTTCGACGGGCTCGAGCCAATATGTTCTTGAACCTGAGACAGGGAAATATGAGCGTTCGAGAATACAGCCTTCATTTTAACTCGTTAGCCAGGTACGCCCCAACCATGATAGCTAACATGGGGGATCATAATGTTATGTCCCGTGTTTTCGCATAATTGGAAATCGAGAAATAATTAAGACTTATGTGTTATGAGGAAATATTTTGATTCTAGTTGATATGACTATGTTGGTTATGAAATCATTGGTGCTAAAACATTGGGGAAGGCCGAGGGTAAATTTGGAATTTCGGAAATTAGTTTCGGGAATTACAAAATGGGATTATAATGAATTGGGCCAAGGAAAATAGAACAAACATTTAGGCCCAAAGAGGTGGGGTGGCTGGCCACTAGGCTTGGTCCAAGCCCACTTTTAAAAGTCATGTGTTATGCACATGACCTTTATGTGGATATATATCAATGAATTCATTTGGAATTATCAGGAAAAAAATCATAACTCAACTTTGAGCTCAAAAGCTCACTCGGCCGAACCTCACTTTGCCAACCCAAAACAATTCTCCAAGCCGTGATTTTGATCCAAAAGTCTTGTTCTTTCCATAATTGTAGAGTACTCAAGACGCTCTTCAACGGGGTACAATTAGTTTGGTGAAAGGAGCACGTTCGCGGCAAGTCGGAAATTCAAGAAAAGGTAAGAATTTTGCTATTTTAATGTTATGGAATTGGTATGAATGTGTTAAGGATTGAGAATAGACGAGAATTTCGTAGTATTGATGTGTGAATAAAACCGTGGGTGTGTGTATATATGATGTTGTGGCCGTGACTTATATGGTTTGGAAAGGAAGGCGAATCGAATTCTATTTAGTTCGTTAGTTGCGTCGTTGTGACCTTTATAACGTATATGAATGTTTAAAGAATTGAGTTGGTGTTGAAAATGATTGCGGATTATTATGGGAAAGTATATAATTTCGGTATATTTGTGTATATCGTTGTATAATTATGATATTAAGGCTTTTAATGTGATTTATGGTTGTTGTTAATGAATTTGGAATGAAACAATGCGAGTTAGTACGTTCGTCGTAAGTGTTGATGTTTTGGATGAAATATGGAAAGTAAGGAACTTCTTGAAATTATGTATAGTGTTTGGAACATAATTGGGATGTGATTGAATAATCTTGAATGATTGAATGAATACAATAATGTGGACATAAGTTTGGAATTGTGAAGTTTGAATGAAAGTTGCCAACTTTTATAGTAAAGAAGAATATTGAAGTTAGAATGATTTAGTTGTGGGTTATGTTGTTTGTGACGTTTGGGTTGTTGTTGTTGATATTTATTGAGCCGAGCTAAGTCTCGGGGGTGTTAGATATGTAGGGGAAGTGCTGCCGAAATTTCGATAGACAAAAATGAAGCTAATGGAATTTTTAAGCTTAAGAATCTCTAATTGGTAACTTTGACCATTTGCAGATTCTGGACGAAACGGGATTTGAGTCTGGGGTGAGCGTAAGACGTCTATAAGGTATGTAAAGCTCCCCACTTCTTCGTTTGGCATGTCTTAGTATGTTAGGCTGATATTGGAACCTCCGGAGCAATTCTGCTCCTCGAAACCCGATCTATAAAATGGTTACTATTCATTCAATTCAATTGAAACCTAATGACTCTATTTTGGCTAGAATGCAACCAAAAGTCCGAAACCTATGGAATGGTGATCGGGTCACTTTGAAATCCTTATGTATGAACTTATAGACCCTAAAAGTCCGTAAATTATGTTCGCCACCTCGATTTGACCCGAGGTGGGCCCGCAAACCTCGAGACGCCCTATTTGTCCTATTGGGCTCTTTTTCGATAAAGTTTGATATGGAATCTTTGATTTTGAAATGTCCCTCTATGAAATATGTTTTGATCACTATGATATGATAAGCTATGTTTTGGAACCATACGTACCACTTTGGGAAACATTTCGTGAAATGAACTTTTGTACTAGCTAATTTTCCGACTATTTTGGTTAATGAAATGACTTATGAAATCATCAAATTTTGAAAGGTTATTTTGATATACAAATTGCATTGTTTGCTCACGACTCCGCTCGTGCCTTATTTTGACTTCGTTCACCGGTTCCCGGGCCGGTTATGATTCGTGCGCCCTATGATGATTCGGCCGTATGCTGTGTTACGGTTCCCCAAGGCCTCACCATAGGGCCGGGTTCCGTTTGGAGTTATGTTGTGATATGGCTGGTGATGCGATACGCTCACATGTGTGTGTTCGGGGATGTACGGAGATTTGAAACCTTCTGGTGTTATGCTGTGTGTGGCATCAGCGTCGGAGTGGTGACCACGTTCTTGTGCGTTGCATGATTTTGTCTGCATTATACATATACATATGATTCTGATATAAGCTTTTGATACTCCGTTCAGATTCCTCTTTGTATCTTATTTGCTTTCAGTTGTGGCCTATATTTCTATACTCCGTTCTTTACATACTCAGTACATATTTCGTACTGACCCCCTTTCTTCGGGGGCTGCGTTTCATGCCCGCAGGTACAGACGCCGGTGATCTACCGTTGTAGGCCTTACTTTCTGCTATATTGGAGTACTCCCTTTGATCCGGAGTCCACTTTTGGTACATACATCTTCTGCTATGTATATTTTTTGTACATTTGACTATTTGGGTACGGCGGGGCCCTGTCTCGCCATATGTCTTTGTTTTGGATTGTAGAGGCCTGTAGTCATGTATGTGGGGCGAGGGTCCTATATGTGTTTGTTTGATTTGACATTTGGTCTTAATGCGGTCCATTTGTTATGGTGGCCCTAAACGGCCCTTAGGCTTATATTTGTGCTTATGATCGGTGATGTCTATTCCGCCACTCTTTTCGGATTTGATACGATATTTTGATATGAGCGACCGCTTAAGACAGTCTTTGATATAAAGTGTGTTTGAAATGACTTTTATGAAATTCTGAGATAAGTTTGGATTCGATAAATGAATATGTGATTTGGTCTGGGTACCCAGGTAGGGTGCCAGTCGTGGCCCACGGGGCTGGGTCGTGACACATGTGCACCGATTTGTGAGTGGACTGGGGCCACATTTAGTCAAGGAGTGCTTGACAGCTTCACTCCAGGATGGGATGACTATTACTCGTGTTCAGGCCCACGCCCAAAACCTGGAGGAACAGTATCAGCTACGGAGAGAGGAGCGTTATTCAGATAAGGGTTCCAGAAAAAGGGGCAGATTTTCCGGGACTAGAAGTGAGTACAGAGGGGGGCAGGCACAGGGGCAACCTAGGTATTCAGGCCAATTAGTGGTCAGTGCGCCACCTCGATTTGCAGATAGGGGGTTTGATCATCCTACCTATTCAGGACCAGGTCAGAGTGCCAAGGCTTCAGGATCCCAGTAGAGAGCTGATTTTAGCAGGACGGGGCTGCCCCCACCACGATGTGCTCGGTGTGGCAGGCCCCACTCTGGGCAGTGCTACCTAGACACCGGTGGTTGTTTTGCCTGTGGTCGAACTGACCATTTTGTATGTGACTGCCCACTAAAGGATGAAGGAGGCCGAACTCAGCCAACCGGATCAGCAATCGGTTCATCGTCGACCGTGCGCCCTCGTGGACAGACTTCCCAGGCTCCAGCTGGCCGCGGCCGAGGTAGAGGAGGGGCACCTAGTTCAGCCGGTCCTCCGCACCGCTTATATGCACTGACAGGACTGACAGGACCCTGAACCTTCCACCGACGCGGCCACAGGTACACTTCCGGCATCTTTTCTATAATATATGGATGTTAAATTGAGCTGGACTTTACTTTATCTTGCACCGTCCCGTGTGTTGCGGAACATATAAGAAATTCGGGAAAATTTAGGATAAGGGTAGCCGTGCACACAAGAAAAAGGGTGAATAGTAGTGACCACGAAGGCTAAAATAGTCATTAAAAGAGAAATATGTGCTATGAGCGCGTTCGAACATTGCCGAGACCCCAACCTGCCCCACATTATGTGATATAGGTAGTACGGGGAAGCGGAGGTAAAAATACTAACACCGAGACACTGAAATGCATTAAAGTTTCAAGGTTAAGCGTGCTCAGGTGGGAGTAATTCCATGATGGGTGACCCCCTGGGAAATATCCTGAAAATTTCGTAAATACGGAAATAAGAGACGAGTGTAAAAGTAGGTAGCCCAGAGTAAATTGGGGTGTGGAAAGTGGTTAGAAACCCCGTACGAGTCATATAGGCCGAGACGGACTAAACTAACAAAAAGGGGGAAGCCATGACAACAGAAAGCTTTGAGGATGAAGGAGAAAAGTATAGGTGTCACAGGGTGAGACCGATATTGAGTCCACACTAGCTAAGGCAAGAAATCCCTGATATGACGATATACGGGAACATGTCTAGTGAGGGGATAGACGCAGCGGACGCCACGAAGAAGGAATTTCAACCGTAAAGATCGTAAAAAGGGCAACCTAAGCTTCTAAGATGAATATGCTAAGCGACATGAGGTATTTACAAAGGAGACCTCCCCGAAATATTATACTACGCTATGAGGCAAGGTTTAACATTCGAGGACGAATGTTCTAAAGGGGGGGAGGATGTTATGTCCCGCATTTTATGCAATCGGATAATTCAAGACAATCGCGGGAAGACAGTAACCAAGGGCCATATTTTTACCTTGCTTGGCATATAAGTTGTTATGAAAATTTTGAAGTGGAAATAATGAGGAAGGTCAAGGGCATAAAGGGAAATTTGCAATACGACTCGTGGAATTATGGAGGAAGACGAAGGGCAAATTTGGAATTTGGAAAAATTTAATTTTTCATGAAGTGCAAAATAAGACACAAAAAATAAGGAAGTGGGCTTATGTTTTGGGCCATGTTGGCCGACCCACTTGGAATGGGCTTAGCCCACTTAGGAGTCTTATGGATTAATAAAAGATGACCAAGTCATCTTTTCATACCACACTCTAGAATATTCAACACTTGGAAAGAAAAAGGGAGAGAGGAAACCCCTACAAGGCCATTTCGGCCAAGAGCAAAACTTGCCAAGAAAAATTGATAAAATTTCTCCAAAAATCATTTTCTACCAAGTAGGCGGTGCACAACAAGGTGGAGTTGTTGTTGGAACAAGAAAGGTTCAAAATCATACAAGTTGCCAAGAGTTAGGCAAGTGAGAAGTTGAAGAAGAAAGGTAAATTCTAATATTGTTTTATGTGTTATACATGGTTTATATGTGTTGTAGTATGCTAAAATGGATGAAATTCATGAAGGAGAGGAAATTAGTATGTGGCCGTGCATGTTCATATATGAATAAGAATCATATTTCAATTATTTTGTTTAATGTTTGGTTGTTATGGTTGTGAATGATATGTGGAAGGTGGAACTTGAATAAATTTGGAGAGAATGTAGTTGGGCATGCATGAAGTGTGGCCGTGAGTGTTGTGTGTGTGTGGCCGTGAGGTTGTGGTATAGTATGGAAGTGAATGAGTTAATTTTATGTAGTGTTTTGGTTGTTGTTATATTGTGAATCCTATGTTGCTAATGAATGTCTAGGAACCTTAGTTGAGTTGTGGAAGTTGGAGACTTATTTTAGAAATCATGCATATTGAATGTGATGTTCTTACGCGTATGAAAGACAATGATATTGGTATGGGGTCGTTGAAATATATATATATATATATATATTAGAAGATTGCATTGTTTTGTTGGAGTTGGATGGTTTTGAAGAAAGTAGTAAATTGATATCATGTATCTTGAATTGAATGTATGGATCGCTAGTGTGATTGTTGAATTCATGTTGATAGTTTAGCCGGGTTTGAATTCCCGGATTGTGTTTGATGAGAATTTGACTAAATTGAATGTCGAGGATGGTATATTTACAGAGGAAATGCTGCCGAAATTTCGGTAGCCAAGTATTACCTTAAGATTTCAACTGTAAGTATACTAATGGGAGTTTTGGTAAAAACGACCAATTTGCAGATTTTGACGAAATTGTGACGTGAATTTGGAATAGCAAAAGGAGCGGAAGGAGGTATGTAAGGCTTCACCCTTCTTTCTATGGCATGTCTTAGTTGTAATAAGTTGGGTACGAGCCTCGGGGACAACTCGGTTCCCCGGAATCCGCACCTAAAGTTTTCCACTTTTTGTTCAATAGAATTGAACTAGAAAGTGTGCCAATTGTTGGAAAAACCTCCTACACCCTTAGAACTTGTATAAATGGGACCCGATTACCCTAAGACCCTCACAAGTGACGCTATGACACGTAACATACGTAAATCGTATACGCTACCTCATCCGGCCCGAGGTGGGCCCGTTACTCTCGGATTTTCCTATAGTCGTGGCTGACTTACTTGAAGTAAATCCAAAGGGGACTTTTGATCCCAATCTCGTTACCGAATGATAAGTACTATGACTACTCTAACGAGAATGTTTCTATGAGGATAATGATAATGACAATGTTAGACAAGAGAATGTACCTTTGATAAGTACGACCGGAACGACTCTATGACTAAGATGACTAAGCTAAGTATCTTATGTAAACATGAAAGTGATACACTAATTTTTGAATCGTATTTATATTTCCTAGTTATATCTTTATTTTCTCTGACTCCAAAGCCTATGACGGTCATCTATGATGCCCACGATTTCATTCTACGGTCACTGTAATACTATTCTCCGTTGCTAGTCTCGCCTTAAAATACTTGTTCCTTCAAGGTGAGACAAAGCTATAACTAGCATTCCATAACGTAATCGGAGGTCACCGACCTTACGTCACTCCGATGGATACATGATTTTCCTTGGCTCTTGTGTGCTTATATGATATATGTATATAAAACAGGTATATGCGTATGGATATGTATATATAAATAAGATAAGTAATTGTATATGAGACGTGTATATGTATAAAAGATAAGAAAATGTATATGTATATGTGTATGGGGAAAGGGGAAGGGTCACTGTTAAATCACCACCTGATTCAGCTGGATTCCATCCTGGACGCGGGATGCCCGGACGCGGGATATGGGAGAGCCGTACGCGGCGTCTGTATTTATATAATGTATGCTACCTATATATGATGTAATGTGTTGGGACACCGTTAGGGAGGGGGCTTGGGAGAGCCGATGTATTCGGCGTCTGTAAATGTGAATCAAATATACTGTTCACTGAATTGTACTGTTTTCTGTATACTAGAATAAGGGACACCGTGGGGGTGGAGCCGATTGTATTCGGTGTCTGTAAATGTGAGCAAAAGGTACCGTTACTGAAATGTACTGTTTTCTGTACACGAGAATAAGTAATACATAAATGTTAATTCCTATGCTTATGAAAAGAAACGTTTCAAAGACGAAACGACAAGCCAACATGACAGCCGGCCTGAAAAGGAGCCTTCCTATGCACTGGTTACTTTCTCGCCTCGTTATATGCCCTGTGACTCCATGATATTATTAATCGTACTCTATGTTACTGCTTGTATTATTTTCTATGCCTTACATACTCGGTACACTATTCGTACTGACGTCCCTTCTTGTGGACACTGCGTTCCATGCCGCGCAGGTCAGCAGACAGGTGGACTTGATCCTTAGGAGCTCTGCCAGCAGTACTCTACAGTGCTCCAGTCGTTCCGGAGTCTTATTTCAGTGGTTCTATTTTGTGTATATATAATCTCGGGCACGATAGTACTCGGCCCTTTCTATGTATAAGTGTACTATGTCTAGAGGCTCGTAGGCAGATATGTATAGCCAGTCAAGTATAGTTAGATATATGGTGTTTTGGCATGTTAATGTTGTTGTATAAAGTGCTAACGAAGTTTATTAGCCTATGTTCAGAATGACGCTGCTAATGTTAATGTTTAAAAAAAAAATATGGCTCTGTTTACACGGCTTGCTAAGAGGTAAAGGTAATATGATAGATAAGGAGTGCTCGGTACAAGTATCGGGTACTCGTCACGGCCCCTAGTCGGATCGTGACAACAGGCTTGATCCATAGCTGCCTATTCGGAGATTACATAGAGAGCTCCATTTCCTTCGGAGCCATATCTTTTGGGTACTCATTCTTTTGTGTGTGTAATTATGGGCATAGCGGGGTCCTGTCCCGCTAGTGTGATATGTTATACTCTTAGAGGCTCGTAGACAGGTGTGTGTGTGGGTAGAGATGTTAGACCATGTCGGCCCATGTTTTGTATATCTTTTGTTGGCCTCGTCGGCCTTGTACTTATGATGTGGCATAGATGCCTATGATATGTTAAATGATGATGGTCGTCTAATCGGATCAATATGATTAACGATAAGAAAAGCACGAATTGACTTATGGTTCACCTAGATGTTATGTTATGTACGATAAGGGGGTGCCCGAGTGGGGTAGCACCGGGTGCTCGTCGCGGCCCCCTAGCCGGGTCGTGACACTAAACATATATATATATATATATATATATATATATATATATATATAACAGAGCAAGTCGATGAGGCTGCTTTGGTCGTACTACCAACACTACCAAAATAAACATATACAAAGCTATCACAGCAACACATTATATACAGGACTCGTCCACAAACCTCTAGAGAAAGCATAACTATATTATGGTCGGGACGGGGCCCGGCCTACCCATCATGTCTATAAACGCAAAAGAATACTCCAAATAGACCTGGCAACTCCGGACAAAGGGAGCTCACCAATCAGTTGATATTTAGTCCTATCTACTGGGGAGGTCGGTCAGTCTGTCTATTTGTACCTTCAAGCATGAATGCAGCGCCTCTGGCAAAAGGGACATCAGTACGAAACAATGTGCCGAGTATGTAAGGCAAGAGAATAACTAAACTGAAACTGAGCTAAAAAATATAATCTGGAGGCCAAGGAATACCCTGAATATCTCACCTGATCTATCTCATATGAAATGCAATATAGTACTAATGTATATCTCACTGACCAAGTAGCCAGGCAACTGAAAAATATATATATATATATATATATATATATCTTAATGACCATAAGGCTTGGGAATCTGTCTCACTGACCCATCGGGCAAGCAACCTGTCTCACTAACCTGTCGGCCAGGCAATCTGTCTCACTGACCTGTAGGCTAGGCATATCTATCTCACTGACCCGTAGGCCAGGCATATCTATCTCACTGACCCGTAGGCCAGGCATGTCTGTCTCACTGACCCGTAGGGCAGGCATATCTATCTCACTGACCAAGTGGCAAGTCTAAAGAAAAATATCTCACTGACCAAGTGGCCAGGCTAAAGAAAATGTCTCACTGACTAAGTGGCCAGGCTAAAGAAAAATATATGTATATCATGCATATGCTGAAAAATACGGATACTGTAACATGTCTCTTCTATCTCTCTATAAACTCAAGGACATAGGGAGGGGATATAGCCCCTCAGAAAGAATAACATAACACTCAGGAGCTATGAAACAACATGACAAGCTCTACTTGACAAATCTCTAGTCACGAGGTTCGTTACACTCTTACAATATATGGAATAATACCAAGAAAAGAAGGAACATGCTTAACATACCTCAAGTCGCCCAAGCAATCCAACAATCGGGCTAATCACAACTAGCATGCCATCCTATAACAAGGTATAAATATTCAAACTTAGATGGCGCTAGTATAGCATGTATATCAACGACAACTTGATTCTAGAGTAAAACAGACAGCCTTTCCTCTTACTCTCCAATCACCTCAACATATACAACAACCCACAATAACAACAACAATGTTACAAAACTCCTTAAATACTCCTTTCACTGCTCATACAAGAGTATACACCAAAAAACCCAAAGTATACTAATATACAATAACAATATACACTTCCTTTCTTCCCAACCAAGGAGCATAATCTCATATACACACCAACAACATAATATACTATCCATATACATGAAAGTTAGGTCAACAATACAACCACAACATGTTTAAAACACCCATCGACTCAACAAATACAACACAACACTTTATAATTTTCCTCCATAACTATTTTCGCTTTTAAGACTTGCTAAACCTTCAAATCAACTCAACATAAGAGATAAGATGAAGAACATACCTTATAGTTGAACAACTTCCACTCTCACAACTTCCTTCAAAATCAAATTCACTGTAACATCAAGTTGTTGCAAGAACAATCACCTTTGTATCAACTAGTTGAGGATTTAGTGTAAATCTTGATGAATTCTTGATCTAAGGGACTATAAGTATTTAGGAGATGTTTATGGAGGTTTCTAGAGCTCAAGGGAGTGCAAAAAGATGATAAAATGAGGGGAATGGGGGTATTTATACCCCTTGAAGATTGGTTCTACCGACTTTCCAGGTGGACCCACGGAAAAGCCATCTGGCAACCTATTTTGAAACGCTCATAACATTCTACTCCGATATCGTATAGACAAACGGTTTGTTGCATTGGAAACTAGACTCAATGAACTTCAATTTACATAGGTTATAAATTCCATAACTCCTCATATTCTTCGATTCGCTTGATCTAGACACATTTAGAAACCTGATTAGCACTTGTTAAAAGTCTTCCTTAAATTATAAGGGTTCCATGACCTGTCTAGCTTATGTTAGTTTACTTACGATGCAAATAACGAGAAAATTTTCAAGGTGTAACATCCTCCCGCCCCCTTAGAAACATTCGTCCTCGAATGTTAAACTCTTAGAGATCTTATGGAAATTTTGGCAGAACTTCCTCTGTAATTGTAATGCTACCGAACCTATCATGTAGCAAACCACAACATAATGCCATACGGGGCTACAGCTATCGGTAACAACAATGGCCTCACACTACCAAAGACAGTATCTAACAACATATACATACCTGAAGGTTATAATGTCTCAGTCTAGATCTTCCTTTAGTAATGAAAACAAACATGGATATCTTGATCATATATTTTTCTTAACGTTTCAAGTCATCTCTTTTACCTTTGCATTCTTTCATAGTACTATTATCAAGGCTACAACTCTAGTTCTCAATCCACGAACCTGAACATATTTGAGAGGGTAGTAGGAACTTCCTCATATAATAACTGTTCTTTAATCCAAATACCATCAATTGGCACAACTGTGGGGGATTTTTCAATACACTAGTGGGGCATAGACGTGTAAAAGACTGAATATGCAGATTCCAGTTCTGAGGATAAATCTCGTAGGCTCTTCGGCCCTCCCATTGTTATAGAGATTCTTATGGGCTATCTAGATGTTGGAATGATAGTTAGAACCATATGCAAATTTATCCTTCACTAGCTAATCATCTAACTTCTCTTTAAAGGTCTAATATTAATGCTCATAACATATCCTTGGACATCTAAAAAGTTTTCTCTACCTACTACTTATCTCAAGGTGGATAGTAATACTGGGGATAACCGGTTTCTCTAAGTGTACTGATCTTCAGGCGCTAGTAGAAAACTTGGCATCTTCACTTGATAAACAAAGATAGTAGGTAACCGGACAATTCCATATATATAACTTACATGGTGCCGTACAATTATAAAATCCATACTGATCATTCCTTCATTCCTCAACAACATATCTATATGTTACTTCAGTCTCTCAGGCTTCTGTTCATTTATTAACGAACCACGAACTTTGTGACATTTTCTTTTTATCGATCCTCTAAGGTCATCATACATCTCTGTTGCCTCTAAATTGATCATCTACCCTTGCTACATTTAGCATAAAGTTGGTTTTGATATCTTAGGAATCCATCTTGCTGAGATACTCCTTTCCCGAATCCGCTTTCGAGTCTTGGTTTAAGCGATATACCATATTTGGGATACTATGTCTTTACTCAGGTTTCCCAAAATATACTATATCTTGCTATCACTATCCTCAGCTACGCTACGCATCATCAGTTAAAGCTCAATAGTGATCTTAGCAAGCCTCTCATAGACTTATATCATTTTTATAGTATATGATTTTATACCCTTCTGCCATCTTCTAGAATAGATGTATCCATTTTGGTGCTTGATCCATCCTTATTTGTTCTAATACAATGAAACTGTCTTACACGAGCTTACTCCTCGTTATCCTCTTCACTTCCGCCCCTAGCCTCTAGTTCCTCATTTAGGTCCATGTCTTTCGATTTACTTATAACACGACTTTAATTCCCTTACCTCCTGAATATTCTATGCTTGAAATTCTCGTATTATTTATAAACATCCGCTCTCATATAATCACACACACTTATTCTTTTTCATTGTAGGTTGTTTCCGTCAAGTATTCTCGTTCCTTCTACTAGTTCATTCTCATTTTAGACTTCTTCTATCGTTAACTCCGCATCCTTACCTCGATAAACACGTAACTATATTCCGACTTGAATGCTTTTGCCTTTAAGGCTCTCCCTGTACAATGCTTTCCCAACCAGTATACAATGCTGGAACTTCGTATCCACGCGATTAGCTCACGGTGGATATTTCACTTAACTTGTATCTTAGTCCATTATATACTTGGAGTACCATCATACTCAATCCTTCTCTGCTTCTTCATTACTAAACTTCCTATTACACCTTTGTCTTGAAATTTTGAGTAATTCCCTCCTTGGAGTACTATCTCCAATCTTTATTTAGTCATGCATATGACTTACTGGCTATGTTTATTGTCAAATTATCCTTACACTTCCTTGGCCTGCTGGCGTAATATCCTGTTGAGGTAGGTTCCAATTCCTTTGTCTCCTTTGTCATTATCTTTCCATCTTCTAACAAAGCTTACTCCTAATCCAATAATTTACGTCTCGTCTTCCTCCCTTGGGGTGTTAACCCACTACTCTATAGTTGACATCCCATTTATCTCTCCTCTTTCCTACAAGTACTTACTCCCAGTAATTTATGCGACTAAGCTTAACATGTAACTGTTCATCGTCTGAATCTATCTGGTCAGTTGCACATACATGTAGCAGGTCACATATTCCCATACATGTACTGGCCTTGTATGGGCATTTTCCTTATCGTCTTCCCAGTAATCATCTTGCTTCTATTGCTCGTTAACCCATCCAATCACTGTAATGGTATCTATCACGAGTGTCTCTTCTCAAAAATCTACCCAAATTGTGAACGTTCCTCTTTTTCTTCGTTACATAAATGTTCGACCATCTATTTGGCCTCTTTCAGACTATAAGTTTACCTCATTAGAGAAGGGCATATCTTATACCAACTTGCGACCTCAAAACCCCTTCGTTTCCCATCATAAAGATAATTCTTTCGAGCATCTCTTACTTCTTTCATTAGCTATTCAGGCATGTGCTGCTAATTCAATAATCCTATGATAATAAAACTTTTGGAGAGAATTGTTTCAGTTCTTGATGATGTGAGGAATGAGGGAAAATAAACCATGGATCAAAATTATATAACGACATAAGTTGTACTGCCTCACTTTGACGGTTCACTTGACGGTTCGTCAAGATAGCCGTCAAACAGCCCCTATGCGATCCTTATGATGAAATATATTCTCTCTGATTCATTTAACTTCCAACTCTTATACTCTTTTCCCCAACATGTATAACAACTTAAATAACTCTAAAACACTCCCATGGGTCTCACATACAACCCCTCAGATAATTTTAAACACGAATCTTGCATTCCGTGTCCTATCCCCTTTTAGACATTAAGCATCATCATCCTTATAACTGATACTCTTTTCCATTTCCATAATTCCTACTTTACCCTTTTCTACTCATAAATCATTGGCATATATAAACTTAAGGTTTATATTTAAACACATATGTATCCTTTCGATATCTTACCTCAAGGAAAAGTTACAACTCCCATCTAATCATATTGATGTCTCATTAATAAAGCACTTCTAAGGTTGCTAACCACTCCTAGTATAACCAAAGTCCTTCGCTATTACCTAACTGAAAATCCCATCAAACTTCTTTTCTTTTTAAGTCCCACTTGAATACTTCAAAATTTATCTTAAAAAAATTGCATATAACATATCAATACAACCCTCAAGGGTGTACAAACAATATTACCACAATAATTGTTCCTGACGTCATTGCTCATCCCCTTGTACTGTACTATCTCCCCTTACTTACAAGTCATTCATATCTTATTGATTCCTCTTAATACCCATTATTCGTAATTTCGTAGATATAGTCTCTTCATCGAACTATGTTCCCCATACATGCTCTTCCAGATTAATCATACTTTTACCTTATTACCACAACATATCTTTTTTTTCACTGTACTATATACATATTCACAATTTTAACCCATCGTCTAACCACATATTCCACTCTAGGTTCTTCTTTAATATTACTCCTTTTCTTTTCCCCCGTCATCATTGCAACCCTCGAATCACCCGCAATCCTTTCTGAAGGAGTCGTCATCAAACTATAAGATAACAGAGGTCAAGGTTGAAGATTTCCACCCTACGACACAGCTTTATAGCACGATCTAGGATACAATGAAGGGTAACCATCCTAAATGCCCTGTAGCCTCCGGTTTATAAATGTGGTGCGCTACACACCCATAAACAAGACTGTATTGGACACGACTTGTAGACTCCCTAGGAAAGATCTACTCTGATACCATGTTTGTCACGCCCCAAATCTGGAGATGTGTGGCCGGCACCCGGTGCCACACTCGGCCCGAGTGAACCACTCTAAATCTGTAACTCTAGAGGAGTAACCATCAACTTAGGCTGATAGGGCCTACCTGCACACAGACTATATAGACAAGCTGGCAAGGCCACAATCTGGATATACATAAACACTGGCTATCTCATCTGAACAGGGCACGCACACCCTAAACATGTATATATATATATATATATATGTATGGCTATCTCATCTGAACAGGGCACACACCCTAAACATATATATATATATATATATACATACACATACAGACATATATATATACACATACATACATACATATATATATATATATATATATATATAATTGGGCAAGACGACGAGGCTGCTATGGTCGTACTACCAACACTACCGAAATAAACATATACAAGGCTATCACACTAGCATACTATATACAGGACTAGTCTACAAGCCTCTAGAGAAAGCATAACTGTATCATGGCCCGAACAGGGCCCGGCTAACCCATTATGTCTATAAATGCAAAATAAAGGCTCCAAATAGACCTGGCAACTCCGGACAAAGGAAGCTCACCAATCAGCTGATATCAAGTCCTGTCTACTGGAGAGGTCAGTCAGACTGTCTATCTGTAGCTGCAGGCATGAATGCAGTTCCCCCGGCAAAAGGAACATCAGTTTGAAACAATGTACCGAGTATGTAAGGCAAGAGAATAACTGAAACTGAAACTGAGCTAAACAATATAACCTGGAGGCTAAGGAATACCTTGAATATCTTATCTAATCTTATCTCATGTGAAATGCAATATAGTAATAATGTATATCTCACTGATCAAGTGGCCAGGCAATATATATATATATATATATATATATATATATATATATATATATATATATATATATATATATATATATATATATACATATACATATACATATATCTTACTGACCATAAGGCCAGGCAGTTTGTCTCACTGACCCGTCGGCCAGGCAATCTGTCTCACTGACCCGTAGGCCAGGCATATCTGTCTCACTGACCCGTAAGCTAGGCATATCTGTCACACTGACTTGTAGGCCAGGCATATCTATCTCACTGACCAAGTAGCAAGGCTGAATAAAAATATCTCACTGACCAAGTGGCTAGGCTAAAGAAAATGTCTCACTGACCAAGTGGCCAGGCTAAAGAAAAATATGTGTATATGATGCAGTATATCATGCATATGTTGAAAAATACTGATACTGTAACATGTCTCTTCTATCTCTCTATAAACTCAAGGACATAGGGAGGGGATATGGCCCCTCAGAACGAATAACATAACACTTGGGAGCTATAAAACAATATGACAAGCTCTACTTGACAAATCTCTAGTCACATGGTTCGTTACGCTCTTACTATATATGGAATCATGCAGAGAAAAGAAGGAACAACCTTAACATACCTCAAGTCTCCCAAGCAATCCAATAATCGGGCTAACCAAAACTAGCACGCCATCCTATAGCAAGGAATACATGTGAAACCCTAGATGGCTCTAGTATATCACGTATATTAACGACAACTTGATTCTAGTGTAAAACGGGCTGCATTTCCCCTTACTGTCAAATTACGTCAACATATACAACAACCTGCAATAATAACAACAAACTTACAAAAGTCCTTAAATACTCTTTTCACTGCTCATACAAGAGTATACGCCAACCAACCCAAAGTATACTAATATAAAATAACAATATATACTTCCTTTCTTCCCAACCAAGGAGCATAATCTCATCAACACACTAACAACATAAGATACTATCCATATACATGGAAGTTAGCTCAACAACACAGCCACAACATGTTCAAAACAGCCCATGGACTCAACAACCACAACACAACACTTAATGATCTTTCCTCTATAGCTATTTTCGCTTTTAAGACTTGCTAAACCTCCAAATCAACTCAAGATAAGAGATAAGATGAAGAACATACCTTATAGTTGAATAACTTCCACTCCCACAACTTTCTTCAAAAACAAACTCACCACAACATCAACTAGAAGCAAGAACAATCACCTTTGTATGAACTAGTTGAGGATATAGCGTAAATCTTGACAAATTCTTAATCTAAGGGACTATAAGTGTTTAGGAGATGTTTATGGAGGTCTCTAGAGCTCAAGGGAGTGTAAAATGATGATAAAATAAGGGGAATGGGGTATTTATACTCCTTGAATGTCGGTTCCACCGACTTTCCAAGTGGGCCCGCGGAAAAGCCATCTGGCAGCCTATCTTGAAACTCCCATAACTTTCTACTCCGATGTCGTATCGATGAACGGTTTGTTACATTGGAAGCTAGACTCTATGACCTTCAATTTACATAGGTTATGAATTACATAACTCCTAATATTCTAGGAGATATACCTCTCTCAAGTTGGACCAAATTTCTTGTCAAAAATTCTGCCAAGTTTTTTCCAAAATTTCGACAAACTTAATTTCTTCGATTCGCTTGATCCCGAAACCTTTAGACACTTGCTTAGCACTTGTTGAAAGTCTTCCTTAACCTTATAAGGGTTCCATGACCTCTCTGGATTATGTTAGTTTACTTAAGACGCAAACGACGTTAATTTTTTTGAGTTGTAACATGACCATCTCGTACATAACCTTGAATGGTCGCGCAATCAATATAATACCTCCCAAGTGTTTCCAAGAAACAACATAGGCCACATCATCACCTCGGGTCAAAAGATGAGTGTTCAATGTATGATTTAAGTTTGAAGATGACAACGATAAGATCTCATATCAGCCTCATATCAATTAACAACGTGCCCCACATGGACACCTCATAATATCAATCCCATATCAACTATCAACGTGCCCCACATAGACACCTCATAATATCAATCTCATCTCAATTTTACGCTCTCTAGCAAAGACCTTGGAGGCTACACTCTTTCACTTATCATCATCAGTACCATAACCATGCAATATCAATGTATCATGAAAATGAGTATGAATACGATGCAATGTAATATCGACAACCAATTCAATCCCAAGCAGTACCACACATGGCACACAAGTAATGTCAATAATATGGCTACACAATAAGCCACAATGGAATCACAATTCTCATCTCAATGTCAATCAAGTAAAGAACCACAATATCATAGCCATTATATTTCACTAATCACCAATATCCGATGTCTTAACATGGCAACGAGCCAATAAGTAAATAGAAAAAGATAAGTCAACAACGCAACGGTGTGGCTAGCCCCCAAATCACACAACAAGGCCCAACCTAAGACAATATCTAGCCTGACTTCATACCCGAAGGTTGATATGTTTTCTCCTACACAAACTAACTATATATATGCTTCACTAACCAAAGTCTAACAAGAAGGTAAGCCATAACATACCTGGAAAGCCGAACAACAAACTCAAAGTGTCAATCGTGCGCCTTGCCCTTTCGTAGCGCCTCAAAGAGCCATTTCCGAATATGGAATTAGAATCAAGAAGTAGCATCATTCAATCCTTACTTCTATTCAAGACCCAAATCCCAACTTATGGAATGGGTTTTATGAACTAGAAAGATAAAATTAGGAATCTATAGGTCTCAACATGAAATTAATGTTCTAGTTGATCAATTCCCATCAATTATAAGCTAGAAGAACGAACAAATCACTTAAATTCATATTATAGGCAAAATCCCTTTATTTGGGTATAAACCCTAACCTCATTTCTCACAAATTGGTGAATAATAATGAAGGAATCATGTTTGTATAGTACTCATTAATTCCATACTTAATCAAGCTTAATCCACCAACAAATCAAGATTTTATAATTAACAACTTATTCAACAAAGAAACCCAAAACCCCTCTCTAATTCATCAACAAGTAATGGGTGATTCAAGTCTATTAATCACTATCTCAACAACTATCATGCTTAAGGAAGCTAACCCACTATGATTCTCACTTTGGAAGACTAAAACCCATTTAGAGAAGAAACCATAAAAAAAAACCCTATTTTATTCTTCATGTTCTAAAGAATTCTAGCATTTAATAGAGGTCAGCTAGGGTAGATTATGAGAATTTAATGAAGTAAAAGGGTGGAATCACTTACCAATGAGAAGAATCTGCCAAGAAACCTTGAAAAGCTCTTGAAATATCCTTAGAATCGAGTATGAGGTTATGAGGCAATTAAGGGTTTTAACTTAAGACTTTATACTCAACTCAGCCTGTCACCCACTACAGCGGACCCGCTGAAAATTGTATAACCCGCTACAACGGCTGTAGCGGAACCGCTCCAGCGAACATCAGACACCAGTAAAATCAACCAAGTTTCACTATTTCCACCCCGAAATCCAACTGTCACCCGAGACCCCAAAGATACAAAAACAATATGCAAACATATATAAAAATGATCTATGAACGCACTCGTGGCCTCGAAATTCTCAACGGTGGTCTCATTGACCAAATGAACTCCCAAAACCCCAAATTCAACTTTGAGTCAACTATTTTTTTGCTTTAAGCCAAATTTCACAAAACGCAACCTATTTCGCATTTGATGACCTCGACAATCATACAACCTATCCCCGCGGATCAAATATATACTGATATAGCTCGAAAAAGGGTCAACGGGGTTAAACTAGCCGTAACGACCAAACGGGTCTTTACATGAAAGTAGTGTCCACAAACAAAAGGACGTTAGTACAGACAAAGTATTGAGTATGTAAGGCATGAGAGTAACATAAGAGAGACATCAGTAACAACAACAACAACAACAACAACAACAAGCCCAGTATAATCCCACCATGTGGGGTCTGAGGAGGGTAGAGTGTACGCACACCTAACCCCCACCTTGAAAGGTAGGGCGGCTGTTTCTGAAAGACCCTCGGCTCAAGCGAGGAGAAAAAGAGAGGAAAAACAAGACAAAAGGTTAGATAGGACCAAGCATATCGAAAACAATAAGAAAGCAAATAATAACAAAAACGAGAAAGTCATGGTATAACAGTTCGGAAAGAAAGGAGCATTAACTACTATAGCTAACTAAGATAACCAAAGTACAACAGCCCAACAAATATAAGCAGCAATCCAATGCAGAAATCAAATAGCAATAAACAAATGAGCAAAACTACAACTACTATGGTGAAAGGATTAGCCACCTAGCCTTCTATCCTAATCTGAGTCCTCCACAACCTCCTATATAAGGTCATGTCCTCGGTGAGCTTAAACTGTGCCATATCCTGTCTAATCACCTCTCCCCAATACTTCTTCGGCCTCCCTTTGCCTTTCCTGAAACCGTCCACAGCCAACCTCTCACACCTCCGCACTGGGGCATCTGTGTCTCTCCTCTTCACATGCCCAAACCATCTCAGCCCCGCTTCCCACATCTTGTCTTCCACCGATGCCACTCCCACGTTGTCTCGGATATCTTCATTCCTAATTTTGTCCCTCCTAGTGTGCCCGCACATCCACCGCAGCATTCGCATTTCCGCGACTTTCATCTTCTGAACGTGAGATTTCTTGACTGACCAACACTCCGTCCCGTACAGTAAGGTAAAATGGCAATAAACAAAAGAGAGACATCAGTAAACATGAATGCAACCTGTACGTCTGAACTGCTTCTGTCAGTCAATGATATATATAAATACTGTGCATAAATCCACGAGAATATATATATATATATATATATATACAACACATGTCAAGCCTCTATGGTCATCCCATCGTATCGTATCGGCCTTTATGGGTATCATCATCATCATCATCATCATAATCATCATCGTCATTATCATTATGTGATCAGCAGATCAGGTGGTACTGCGTATATACTGTCACCTTCCTCATACCCCATACATGATCTTGTTGTTTCTTCAACAATTTCTGATCTCTAGTGGACCTCTCAGTAGGATTCGAACCCAGATGAAGTTCTGACCATCTATCAGAGAAAAAAGAACGAATATATATATATATATATATATATATATATATATATATATATATATATATATAATACATAATATACGCGTACATAAAGCTTGACGGGTCACAGGTCTATATATGCATATATATAAAGAAAATGCAATGCATAGACATAATAAGAGTACAAGTAACTTTAGAGACTACACTGGATCCAAAGAAAGACTTTCTAAAGATAACACTATGGAACATGAATCAAATGGATCATCCTTAACTCTAAGAGTAGAACCATTATGGATTAACGTTACGTGTATGTCTTGTTCATAAGGATCATGCAAAAAAGTAGGAAGGGACAACCTTAACATACCTCGTCATCTACTTAACCACGCAACGTCTATCCTCTCGAGCTTGAAAATCTACATTCAAGATGATTCACACTAAGGTTAAGTCGTTGAAACGCTTATAAGGTCAAACTAAATTAATTGATGAGCTAACAAAAATCGGGCAGCATTTTCCCTATATCACCTACTTCCATAAAACTTCAAAACAACTCTAAACATCAATAACAACATCATCAATACCATAGTCAAAATATTACATTCGAATTAGACTCAAATCAATCTAAAACTTCCTTCCAAATTCAGTCCATAACCAACAACTACAACACAGCACTTTATGACCATTCTAGCATGATTCTCTTCACCTTTAAGACTTTCTAAGCCTCCAAATCAACTCAACATAAGAAATAAGATGACGAGCAAACCTTATAGATTGAAGATCTTCAACTCACACAACTTACTTCAAGACCAATTCACCACAACTTCAACTAGAAG
Source organism: Lycium barbarum (assembly GCF_019175385.1). NCBI lineage: Eukaryota > Viridiplantae > Streptophyta > Magnoliopsida > Solanales > Solanaceae > Lycium > Lycium barbarum. The sequence continues at coordinate 88,025,002 of NC_083346.1, read as the reverse complement.
CAAGAACAATCACATTCCATGAACTAATTATAGATTTTAAGGCTTGATCTTATTTTGAAAAGGTTACAATGTTTATGGATGTTTAGGGATCTCTTTTTGGTGAAAAATGAGTCCCAAGTCGTGCACCTTTAATTTATAACAAAAGGGAAAATTCCACTGCTTCAATTTCACGGTCCACTTTCACGGACCGTGAATTATTTCACTGGCCGTGAAACCACTCCAGCAAATCCACCTCACTGCCACCATTTCACGGTGGCCAACCACCACTTTCATGGCTCCTGAAATTATTCACGGTCCATGGAAGTGGTCGTGAGATAGTCCAGTCCAATTTTTCGACGTAACGTATTCCTTCTGATTTGTTTGACGTCTAACCTTTATACTCTCTTTCAAACATGATTAAGGACTTATATAACTCCGAGATATACCCATAGTCCTCATACACAACTTCCCAAATGATCTCCAACACGAACTTACGACAAACGACTTAAAAAGAAGCTTTAACGAATGCAAAAGAGGAGGTGTAACACTACTCACATCATCTCCAACATTCTCATCCTCACCATTTGAATGGGGAGTGCCCAACCTACTAGTTTTCTCCACATTCACCAACCTAACATTGATACTTCCCACATCCACCCTCATTGCACTTATCTCCGTGGTCATCCTTGCACACTCCCAAAGTAAGAGAGCCCTTGAGTCCCCTCCATCATGAGATTGTCCTTCGGAATTAGTCATGGTACCTACAAAACTCAACAAACAATATTAGTAGTAAAGTTACACACGTCGCTCATATTTAACTCTCAAATTTTACTACTCAACCTTGTGCTTCATCCAAGGTTGGGAATGAAAACCACTTGTCCAATCAAGTCTCACAATTGCTAAGCTTTGTGGATGGATGGATTCTTGTGTTAGGAATGACGGACAACTCAAAACAACGGACAAGAGAAAATAAACGTTCAACGAAATAAAACGAGAAAAGCTTAAAGAAATTGGTACGAAGAAAAATTCGGACTCAATAACTAATGTAACAATCAAGTAAGAACAATTACTAATTGTTAATTGGTTAGAAGAATCAAGGAAAAGAATTAGACGAAGAGACAAACATTGAAGAAGAAAGATTTTTTTTTTAATTTGGGCTGGAAAAAAAAACAGGGGAAAAATTGGTGAACATGGGAAAAAACGGACAAAAACAGAGAAAACAGCTCTCCGAAGTTGGCCTTCATGAGCGTGCAGGCGCACATCGGAATGCTGACGAGCCTGTTGACGTCAGCGCTGATGTGCTGGCTGACTTTTTTTTTTTTTTGGCTCAAAAAATAGGCTGAGTTTTTCTTATTTTTGTTTTTTTTCCAATTCGACCCTTGCTCCATTGAGGGGTCCACCAAACCTAGTATTTTCCCTCTTTCCCAACTAAAAACTTTTGATTTGTATCCTAAATTAATTTGGATCAAACACACTCCTTTTGGGTCTTCTTATCTATGAGGATTTAAAGTTCTTCAAGAACACCAAAAACTCAAAATTTCCAACCACCTTCCAATGAACTACAAAAATTCCCAAATTTCGAAGCTACGTTGTCCACTAGTAAAAACAAACCCAATAATTTTCAAGCCCTAATTTCCTCTTCTTCTTCAAGACCACCTTCAAACTCCATTATTGTTACACCTCGGAAAAATCCTCCATTTTTGTCCAAGTGAATGGAACAGCGAGGAGTACGAGTATCCGATGTTTTCATGAGTAAGAAATAACATTTGACAACCCTAAGTAAGATTCCGAAGGAAATTGCAATAAGAGATAGTTTATGCTCCATAATGAATAATTATAGGTTCTAAAAATGTGGAAAGTTGCAGATCTGCATTTTGGCCAGTTGCACGTAAAATGAAATACGGACCGTAAAGTGGTATACGGCCCGTAAACCGCCATGTCGTATTTTGGCTTCCAAAACTTCAACTTTCTGCCAAATGATCAAATGGTTAAATACGACCTGAAATACAGACCGTAAAGTGGTTTACGGCCCGTAAACTGTGTCCGTAAATCACCACGTCTCAGCCTGAGTTTCTGGTTCTGTTATGATTAAATACGACCACGAAGGATGGTCCGTAAACAGGAATACGGACCGTAAAACAAGTTTACGACCATTGTACTGTTCACTCCAGACCAGATTTTAAGTCATTAAATAAGGGATCCAAGTTTATTATTTCATTTCCACATTTCATCCCTTCTCTCTAAAACATCTCTCTACATTTATTCCACAAGATTTCAAGGATTATTAGTCATCAACAATACAAATCAAGTGAATCAAGTGTAAGGAAACCCATTAAGATTATTCAAGTCAAGAAATTCTTATTGAAGGAAAACAAGGGTTTTTGCTCAAGTGGAGTATTATCAATCAAGGCTTGTTCCTACGACATCTAAGGTAAGATTTATGATGTTTCTATGTTGTTTAAGGTATTTAAGAGTTGAAATACTTGGATTGTAGAGAGGTATAGCAAAATGGGTCATGAATGTGGAGTAGTGTCATTTTGAGAAATAGTTTGAATTGAGTTATGAGTCTTGATCTATTGTAATGTAAATGTGTTATAAATGATGTTGAGATCATGAAAATGGGCATTGTATATGAATGGAGGAAGTCGGGTGATATGACCATGAATATGGGTGAATTAGGGGTGAATTGAGAAATCTAGATAATGTGGTTAATGTAAATGATTAATGGCCATTGTTATGGTATTGTGAATGTATTGTTGACGTTTGGGAGTTGAATTACGATATGGAGGAATGTTGTATAAATAAAGGAGATGCTGTCCGATTTTCTCTAGTTTTAGCCATGCGTGCTAGTTGTCGATTCTAACGATAATATGACTTTGATGAAGGTATAAACGCAACCGTTCAAAGAGAACATGCAAGTGGTAAATAGTTGAACGAAAAGGTATGTAAGGGTAACCCTTCTTTCATAAGGCATGGTTCTTTGGCCAAACGTCTAAACCTTCTATAAGACTATGATTTCTTCAAATGATTTGATCTTCCGAGCTAATAAGCTCACGATGCTTGATACGTTACGGCTGTACCAAGTTCCTCATATGACGAGTAGGCCAATAATATAGATGTAATGATAACAACGAATATAGTGATAATGATAGTAATGATGATGAGAATAATATGATGTTAAAGTTACCTATAGGCTATTGTATGTATGTGTGCCTATGAAGGGCTATAATAAGACCCCGAGCTTGTGATGCCGGGTAGGATGTATGTATATAAATATGTATAGAGTATGTATATGGTTACGTAACGCGCGCACACTTCTGCAGAAGGTACGGATAACCCTGAAGCCTTGGTAGGGCCAGGTATGTGTGACCGTGAGCCTTGGTTTGGCCAAGTATGTATGAAACATCGATCCCTTATGGTCGGGTATGCTATACAAAAGCTATATAAAAGCTATATACATATATATATATATATATATATATATAGATATGACATCAATATGAGTACGAATATGCTAAGGATATGTAAATGTTGTGCAAAGGCTATGTATAAGCAATGTATATGAGATGTAGACGCTAGGAATATGAATATGAATGGGAACATGAATACGAATACGAAAATGAATGTGAAGGTAAATAAGTATGGATATGGATGTATGTACACGGATACGCAATATAATTGGGCTGTCCTTGTGGAAAAGCAAGTAAGTGCCATGACGACGATATTATTATCTCCCATCCTATGTTGTCTCATATGTTGTATATTATGCTTCTATATTGTTGTTGATCATGCTTTACATACTCAGTACATTTTTTGTACTGACGTCCTTTTGTTTGTGGACGCTACGTCATGCCCGCAGGTGCACAGGGAGACAGGCTCGATCTATTGCTACATTCTCAGAGACGACATACCAAAGCTCTATTTCCTTCGGAGCCATATCTTTTGGGTACTTATTATTTTGTGTACATAGTTACGGGCATAGCGGGGGTCCTGTCCCGCTTATGTGATATGTTGTACTCTTCTTAAAGGCTCGTAGACATGTGAATATGGTTAGATGTGTCCGGCCTTGTCGGCCTATATTTTGTATATAATTTTGATAGCCTTGACGGCTCATGTACATTGACGTGGTATAGATGCCAACCACGATATGAAAGCATTGTCATCCAATGGGACTATCATGAATAGTGACTAGAAATGTATGTTTAATTATGTGGCTCACCTAAATGTAAGTGAAGTGCAAGCCAAGGGGTGCCCGGGGTGGGCTAGCACCGGGCGCTCGTCGCGGCCCTCTAGACGGGTCGTGACAGAAGTGGTATCAGAGTAGTTCAGTCCTAGGATGTGTCTACGAGCCGTGTCTAGTAGAGTCTTGGTTATGAGTGTGTTGCGCGCTACACTTATAAACAAGAAGCTGTGGACATTTTAGGAATAAATGACCTTCTTTCTTCATAAGAATCGTGCGATAGAGCTATGATATAAGAAATTCTTGTTCCTAAATCGTGTGTTGTGTATTTCAGAAATGCCTAGAAAGAGAAAAGCTACAGCAGCCCAAAAGGGCAAGACGGTGGCAGAAAAGCGGGCTGAAAGACCGCCACCAGTAGTAGAAGAAAGTGAGTCCCAGAATGCGGCTCAGTCTCAGTCCTCCCAGATAGAGCCTATTACAGAGGAGCGTGAAGGAGCCTCAGCCCCAGCTCTAGCACCTCCGGCTCCTCCACCGGATGCTGCAGGCCAAGATGTGAAAGAGGCCATACATTTACTTACTCAGTTGGTTGCGGCCCAGACTCAGAGGCAAAGTACAGGGCAAGGTGATAGGGCTGTTAGTGCAAGGGCCCGTGATTTCATTACCTTAAACCCTTCGGAATTCTTTGAGTCAAAGCCGTAGGAGGTCCCTCAGGATTTCATCAATGGTATGTTGAGAACGCTTCGGTTGAGACATGCTTCGGACAACGAATCGGTGGAGTTAGCATCATATAGATTGAGAGATGTCTCGATCCAATGGTATACAGTTTGGATGGCTTGACAGAGTTAGCAAGAGTTTGTTGATGCTTTTCTCCGACACTATATGCCTCCGGAAGTTCGACGAGCTAGAGCCGATAAGTTCTTAAATTTGAGGCAAGGTAGTATGAGTGCTCTAGAGTATAGTCTCCGCTTCAATTCCTTGGCTAGGTATGCTTCGGCCATGATAGCGGACATGGGTGACCGAGTGCACCGATTTGTGAAAGGCCTAGGGCCACACTTGATGGATAGATGCCTAACTGCGTCCCTTCAAGACGTTATGGATATTGCGCACATTCAGGCCCATGCTCAGAACTTAGAAGAAATCTTGCAACAACAAAGAAGTGAACGCGAGCAAGATAGGGGACATAGCAAGAGGCCCAGATCTTCGGGTCCGATGAGTGATTTTAGAGGTGGGCACAGGCAGTAGTTTCCCAGGCATTCAGGCTATTCTATGACCAGTGCGCCTCCACAGTTTTCAGGCCAGAGATTTGATATATCTGCTCATGCAGGGCTGAGTCTGAGTTCTTCAGGGTCCCAGTTTAGAGGTGATTCGGTTCAGGCGAGGCCACCCGTACCATGATGTCCCCAGTGTGGAAAGTTGCATTGGGGTCAATGCCGATCAGGTTCAGATGGTTGCTATTCACGTGGTCAGCCAGGCCATATTATGCGTGATTGCCCCTCGGTTCATGGTAGAGGTAGGACCCAGCCTTCAGGGTCAGTAGTCGGATCTTCATCTTCTATGCGACCTATGGGGCCAGGTTCACAGGCACCAATCGTCCATTGTCGAGGCAGAGGGAGAGCTCCCAGTTCTAGCAGTCCCCAGCACCGTATTTATGCTTTGGCTGGACGCCAAGATCTGGAGTCTTCTCCTGACGTGGTCACAGGTATATTATTGGTATTCTCTCATGATGTATATGCTTTGATTGATCCGGGCTCCACATTGTCCTATGTTACTCCATATATTGCGGGTCGATTTAGAGTCGAACCGGAGTCGATCAAACCTTTTGAGGTGTCTACACCTGTGGGTGAATCGATAATAGCTAGCCGGCTATATAGAAATTGTGTAATTGTGATTTGTGATCGTCGTACCATAATTGACTTGCATCAGTTAGACATGGTGGATTTTGATGTTATTATGGGCATGGATTGGTTGGCTTCTTGTTATGCCAATATGGATTGGTTGGCTTCTTGTTATGCCAATATGGATTGTAGGATGAAGATGGTTCGTTTCCAATTTCTGGGAGAACTAGTTTTAGAATGGAAAGGAAATACGGCATCACCAAAAAGTAGGTTTATTTCCTATCTAAAGGCAAGGAAAATGATCACGAAAGGGTGCATTTATCATCTAGTGCGAGTTCAAGATGTAGAAGCTGAGTCGCCGACTCTACATTCAGTTCGGTGGTGAATGAATTTCCGGATGTGTTCCCGGAAGAACTTCCAGGCCTTCCTCCCGAGCGGGAAATTGATTTTGCTATTGATGTGCTGCCAGGCACAAAGCCAATATCTATTCCTCCTTATAGAATGGCTCCCGCAGAATTGAGAGAGTTGAAGGAGCAATTGAATGACTTGCTTGAAAAAGGCTTTATTAGGCCTAGTTCATCCCCGTGGGGAGCACCCGTATTGTTTGTCCAAAAGAAAGATGGCTCCTTGAGAATGTGCATTGATTACCGGCAATTGAATGAAGTGACAATTAAGAACAAGTATCCTTTTCCGAGGATTGATGACTTATTTGATCAATTGCAAGGTGCCAAATGGTTTTCAAAGATTGATTTGAGGTCCGGGTATCATCAAGTGAGAGTTAGGGAGAAAGATATCCCTACGACAGCCTTTAGAACGAAATGTGGTCATTTTGAGTTCCGGGTGATGTCATTTGGGCTAACTAATGCGCCGGCGGCATTTATGGATCTGATGAATAATGTGTTCAGGCCTTTTCTGGATTTATTTGTGATCGTATTTATCGACGACATCTTTGTATATTCTAGATCCGAGGCAGAACATGCGAATCATTTACGTACTGTCCTCGGAGTCCTTCGAACTCGAGAGTTGTTCGCAAAGTTTTCTAAAGCGAGTTTTGGTTGAACTCAGTGGCATTTCTGGGGCATATTGTAGCAGCCGATGGTATTCGAGTGGATAGTCAAAAGATTGAGGCCGTGAAGACTTGGCCAAGGCCCACAACTCCTACGAAGGTTCGTAGCTTTCTGGGCTTAGCAGGTTATTACAGGAGATTTGTTGAAGGTTTTTTTTCTATTTCTGCACCACTCACAAAGTTGACCCAGAAATCGGCAAAGTTTCAATGGACATATACTTGTGAGGGTAGCTTCCAAGAGTTAAAAAGTAGATTGACTTCCGCCCCAGTCTTGACACTTCCAGAGGGATTGGAAGGATATGTTGTATATTGCGATGCTTCAGGTGTTGGGCTAGGCTGTGTATTGATGCAACATGGTAAGGTGATTGCATATGCTTCAAGGCAATTACGGAAACATGAACAGAACTATCCGACCCACGATCTAAAATCGGCTGCAGTGGTTCATCCATTAAAGATATGGAGACATTATATATATTGTGTCCATATGAATATCTATACAGATCATAAGAGCGTTCAGTATGTCTTCAAGCAGAAAGAGTTGAATTTGCAGCAACGATGATGGTTAGAATTGCTAAAAGATTATGATGTTGATATCTTGTATCACCCCGAAAAGGAAAATGTTATAGCTGATGCTCTTAGCCGCAGATCTATGGGAAGTTTATGTGATGTACGACCAGAGAAGAGAGAAATGGCTCGTGAGCTCCAGCAGTTAGCTAGCCTAGGAGTTCGAGTAGTGCACTCAGGTAGCAGGGGAACTACAATTAAGAATTCGGCAGTCTCATCACTAGTAGGAGAAGCGAAAGAGCGGCAATACGAAGATTCTATGCTAATGCAGTACAGAGACTCACTCCCTCAGAAAGAGGAGTCATCATTCGATATTTCAGGAGACGGAGTTCTCCGATGTCGAGGCAGATTATGTGTTCCCGATGTGGCAGACTTACGCCACCAAATAATGAGGGAAGCCCACTGTTCTCGCTATTCTATCCACCCCGGAGCGACGAAGATGTATCATGATCTTAAGTCTATGTATTGGTGGAATGGGATGAAAGAAGATATAGCGGAATTCGTAGCTCCATGTCCCAATTGTCAACAAGTGAAAGTCGAACACCAAAAGCCGGGTAGATTGTTGCAAGCCATAAAAATCCCAACTTAGAAGTGGGAAATGATTAACATGGACTTCATTTCAGGCTTACCCCGTTCTCGACGTAAGTATGCCTCTATATGGGTGATTGTGGATAGACTCACAAAGTCAGCTCATTTCTTACAGGTCAGAACGACCTATGTGGCAGAAGATTATGCAGAGCTTTATCTTAGGGAGATAGTGAGGCTCCATGGTGTTCCAGTATCTAATATCTCTGATAGAGGGACTCAGTTTACAGGTAATTTCTGGAAGTCTTTCCAAGAGGGTTTAGGGACCCAGGTGAACCTTAGCACAACATTTCATCCGCAGACCGATGGGCAAGCTGAAGGCACCATCCAGACTCTTGAAGATATGTTGCGAGCATGTATGATAGATTTTGGAGGTAATTGGGATGATCATTTTACACTCATTGAATTTGCTTACAATAATAGTTATCATTCTAGCATTCAAATGGCACCGTATGAGGCTTTATATGGGCGAAAGTATAGATCCCCAATCGGGGGGTTCGAAATAGGAGAGGCTAAATCTATGGGGCCAGACTAGGTCCGGAAAGCCATAGAGAAAGTTAAGCTCATACAAGATAGGCTGTTGGCCGCTCAAAGTCGTCAAAAGTCCTATGCAGATAATTGTCGAAGAGACTTAGAGTTCCAAGTGAAAGATTGGGTGTTCTTCAAGTATCGCCAATGAAGGGCGTTATGAGATTTGGCAAGAAGGGGAAGCTTAGTCCCCGATACATTGGACCTTATGAGATTGTGCGCATGGTGGGAAAAGTGGCCTATGAATTAGATCTACCTCTTGATTTGGAGTCAGTCCATCCAGTTTTTCATGTCTCAATGCTTCAAAAATGTGTTGGAGATCCTACTAGGATCATCCCAGTAAATGATGTGCTAGTGACAGAGAAATTGACTTACGAAGAGGTACCCATTGCGATACTAGATAGGCAAGTACGGAGGCTTAGAAATAAAGAAGTGGCCTCAGTCAAGGTTTTATGGAGGAGCAGTAAATGAGAGGAAATGACATGGAAACGGAAAAAAGTATGCGATCCCGATACCCGCATTTGTTTCAGCCATTGGAGGAGATCCAAGATGAGATATCAAGATCATGAGGTAGGTATGTTTCCTTTTATGCTTTTTGGTCGTGTGTGGCCAAGTTATATTGCTCTTATGTTGTGGCCTTGAGAGGCATCGATTTTATGGGTTGTTGTGACAGGATGGTAATGCCATATTATAGGGGAGACTCTGGCGAAATTTTTATAGAATCCCCGAAGACTTTAATATTCGAGGACGGATGTTCTTAAGGGGGGAAGAATGTCACACCTCGGAAAAATCCTCCATTTTTTCCAAGTGAATGGACCCGCGAGGAGTACGAGTATCCGATGTTTTCAAGAGTAAGAAATAACATTTGACGACCCTAAGTAAGATTCCGAAGGCAATTGCAATAAGAGATAGGTTATGCTCCATAATGAATAATTATAGGTTCTAAAAATGTGGAAAGTTGCAGATCTGCATTTTGGCCAGTTGCACGTAAAATGAAATACGGACCGTAAAGTGGTATATGACCCATAAACTGCCATGTCGTATTTTGGCTTCCAAAACTTCAACTTTCTGCCAAATGGTTAAATACGACTTGAAATACGGACCGTAAAGTGGTTTACGGCCCGTAAACTGTGTCCGTAAATCACCACGTCTCAGCCTGAGTTTCTGGTTCTGGTATGATTAAATACGACCATGAAGGACGGTCCGTAAACTGGAATACGGACCGTAAACCAAGTTTACGACCACTGTACTGTTCACTCCAGACCAGATTTTAAGTCATTAAATAAGGGATCCAATTTTATTATTTCATTTCCACATTTCATCCCTTCTCTCTAAAACATCTCTCTACATTTATTCCACAAGATTTCAAGGATTATTAGTCATCAACAACACGAATCAAGTGAATCAAGTGTAAGGAAACCCATTAAGATTATTCAAGTCAAGAAAATCTTATTGAAGGAAAACTAGTGTTTTTGCTCAAGTGGAGTATTATCAACTAAGGCTTGTTCCTCCGATATCTAAGGTAAGATTTATGATGTTTCTATGTTGTTTAAGGTATTTAAGAGTTGAAATACTTGGATTGTAGAGAGGTATGGCAAAATGGGTCATGAATGTGGAATAGTGTCATTTTGAGAAATAGTTTGAATTGAGTTATGAGTTTTGATGTATTGTAATGTAAACGTGTTATAAATGATGTTAAGATCATGAAAATAGGCATTGTATATGAATGGACGAAGTCGGGTGATATGACCACGAATATGGGTGAATTGGGGGCGAATTGAGAAATCTAGATAATGTGGTTAATGTAAATGATTAATGGCCATTGTTATGGTATTCTGAATGTATTGTTGACATTTGGGTGTTGAATTACGATATGGAGGAATGTTGTATAAATAAAGGAGATGTTGTCCGATTTTCTCTAGCTTTAGCCATGTGTGCTAGTTGTCGATTCTAACGATAGTATGACTTTAATGAAGGAATAAACGCAACCGTTGAAGGAGAACGTGCAATTGGTAAATAGTTGAACGAAAAGGTATGTAAGGCTAACCCTTCTTTCATAAGGCATGGTTCTTTGGCAAAACGTCTAAACCTTCTATAAGACTATGATTTCTTCAAATGATTTGATCTTCCGAGCTAGTAAGCTCACGATGCTTGATACGTTACGGCTGTACCAAGTTCCTCATATGACGAGTAGGCCTATAAGATAGATGTAATGATAACAATGAAGATAGTGATAATGATAGTAATGATGATGAGAATAATATGATGTTAAAGATGCCTACGGGCTATTGTATGTATGTGTGCCTATGAAGGGCTATAATAAGACCCCGAGCTTATGATGCCGGGTAGGATGTATGTATATGAATATGTATAGAGTATGTATATGGTTACGTAGCGCGCGCACACTTCTGTAGAAGGTACGGATAACCCTGAAGCCTTGGTAGGGCCAAGTATGTATGACCTTGAGCCTTGGTTGGCCAAGTATGTATGAAACACCGATCCCTTATGATCGGCTATGCTTTACAAAAGCTATATAAAAGATATATACATATACATATATATATATATATATATATATATATATATATATATATATATATGACATCAATATGAGTACGAATATGCTAAGGATATGTAAATGTTGTGCAAAGGCTATGTATAAGTAATGTATACGAGATGTAGACGCTAGGAATATGAATATGAATGGGAACATGAATACGAATACGAAAATGAATGTGAAGGTAAATAAGTACGGATATGGATGTATGTACATGGATACGCAATAGAATTGGGCTGTCCTTGTGCTAAAGCAAGTAAGTGCCATAACGACGATATTATTATCTCCCATATTATGTTGTCTCATATGTTGTATATTATGCTTCTATATTGTTGTTGATCATGCTTTACATACTCAGTACATTCTTCGTACTGACGTCCTTTTATTTGTGGACGCTGCGTCATGCCTGCAGGTGCACAGGGAGACAGGATCGATCCATGGCTACATTCTCAGAGACTACATAGCAAAGCTCTATTTCCTTTGAAACCATAGCTTTTGCGTACTTATTCGTTGTGTACATAGTTATGGGCATAGCGGGGTCCTGTCCCGCTTATGTGATATGTTATACTCTTCTTAAAGGCTCATAGACATGTGAATATGGTTAGATGTGTCCGGCCTTGTCGGCCTATATTTTGTATATTATTTTGATAGCCTTGACGGCTCATGTACATTGACGTGGTATAGATGCCAACCATGATATGAAAGCATTGTCGTCCAATGGGACTAGCATGAATGGTGATTAGAAATGTATGTTTAATTATGTGGCTCACCTAAATGTAAGTGAAGTGTAAGCCAAGGGGTGCCCGGGGTGGGCTAGCACCGGGCGCTCGTCGCGGCCCTCTAGACGGGTCATGACAATTATAATGGTGGATGACTCAAAAATGATCCAATTGACTTGAAACTTTGGAATTTGACTCAAATTACACTAGGGAACAAGAATCTAGTTTTAAATCAATAAAACAAACACAAATTTTTTTGGGCTTTTTTTGAAGAATTTCGAATTTTATATATATATATATATTTGTAGAACAAAGGATGAACCATCAATTCTTCTACCAAAGTCTTAATACTAAATGATAAGATTCCTAATGGAAACTCTAGAAATTCAAAATGTAATTAAAGTGCAAGGAATTAAGATAAAAGCAAGACCCAATTATTAAAAGAATTATAGGCAAATCTTGGTATATTAAACCTAAACCCTCCTAACTGATTCCTACTAATGAAGCTATACTAATTGATAATCAACAATTAAGACTCAATGAATCCACAGATGAACAATTCAATGTTTCAATGAAAATCAAGGACAAGAGATTCGGATTACCAACCAAATATCCACACAACTAATCACTAAGATAATTTCTAATTAACTAACTAAACAAACTGTCACTCATAAGAGATTTTTCTTCAATAATCAGGCTAAAGAACTAATGCACTGACTAAGGCAACTATATATAGTCTTGTCTTTTACAACTAAGGCCCAAAAGTGACCTTTTGTAAAATTAGCCACAAGTTGGCGGAAAATAGCCAACATTGGCTCTTCATTGGCCGTTTGCACTTCTAGCCACTTTTTATGGCTTCCCTTCTTATTCCATCATCTTCAATATCCTCCCAAGCAATCATCCACATGTTATACTATTGAGAGGTGTTCTTCAATTGCCTTCAATGCGTCTCTCTTCATGAACATCACTTGCAAGTCATAGAGCTCCTTAGCTTGGCTATGAGTGAAAGGCCTTGAAGGAGTGGTGTCCATTGGTATCAAATCAATCATGTCCCCGAGTTCTTTGAGCGGCTACACAAGATTGGCTAGAAATTCTTTATTGGTGAACCATGTCAAGCTAATGAGGGATGGTTAAGGGAATTTTATGCCAACCTTAAGAAGGTGAAGTTGACTGATCCGGACCCAGAAATCATGATTCGAGGCTAGATAGTAAAGATTGGGGATGAGGTGATAAATTCCTACGATGACCTGACCGACCATCCCGTGAGGGATATGCAAGAGGAAGACATTTATGGTAATGGGGCTTGGTTAATCTCAAAGCTAGTTGGGGAGGAGGATAGGGGGCAGATCGACTGGGTCCAAAAGAAGTCAGGGATCAAAAATAACCACTTCACTGCAAAGGCGAAGCAGTGTTAGAACATCACTCGTCGAGTATGTCCTTCGAGTAACAATATCGATGTCACCTATGTTCGTGCTCTTATGATAGCCTACATCTTGGATGACATCCAGTGAATGTAGGTTACCACGTAGTTCGGGAGTGGAGGGAGTATGTGGAAAAGCTGGGTCCGAATCTGAGGTTTCCCGCTCTGATGAATGCCTTATGTAAGTACGAAAAATTTCATGTGAGATATACTGATGAGTGGCTCGATCCTGAGTTTTCCTTCAACCTCTTATGGATTAAGGGATCCAGTAGCATGATTCAGAGGAAGAAGAGAAAAATTGAGGTGAACCTCGGGGAGGATGAGGATGATGCTGCACCCTCGTAGCCGCAGGGGCCTTTTGAGCTGCTGAGCTCTGAGATGGATGATATCAAGGGAATGATTTCTAGGTTTCCCAGACCTCGCACTGAGGCCAGTACATCAGGTGCTACTGCTGGGTAGTTTTCTTAGGATGTGATGAAGAAGTACCTGGAGGCGCATATGGGGCTGAAGACTTCAGTTAGCACCTTTGAGACAGCCCACACCTTGATGGTTAAGGCTCACGGTAAGCTTCTCCGGGACTTTGACACAAAAAAAAAAAGAGCAAGACAAGGGGTAAGCTCCTACTAAAGTTGTGGAGGGTTTTCAAGATGTTGTACCCGAAGTCAAAGCTTCTGATCAAGGATGAGGATGACGATGAGCAGTACTCTTTTCTGACTGAGCCCAAGGGTGATGGTGATGATAGCATCTCAGATGAGGAGGGTGACGAGGCATCCAACGCAAAACAGTAGTAGCGGTTCTCCTTTAGCAAATGGTTTGGCCCTTGTTGGGCCTTTATTTCAGACATTTACCTTGGTTCATTTATTGGATGTTTTGAAAAATTTGGATCCCTTGTTTTTCTATCTTTGGTTTTTATTTTGGTTGGTAGAATATTCAGATATTTGCTTTGCTTGAAAGATGGAATTGTACCCTTGCCGGGCTTTGGTTTATAGGCTGAAATTCTGGTTTGAATGAACTGCTTTTTTGAATTTTGATATTGGACAGGTTTCTGGAATTTTGGATAGAACCTTACTGGTTTATGGCCAATGGTTTCACTGGCGTGGATCAGATATACGCCAGGGCGAATGCGCTTCGGCGTGCAACTCTTCACGAAAGCGGATAGGATGGAATTGTCTAAGGTCCGCAAAGGCGGATGGAATTCCGCAAAGGCGGCCCCACATCTGAGGACTATGTCCCGCAGGCATGGTTACTGGTATAGAATCTCGGCTCTGCATCGGCGGCCTTCCTTCGAAGATATGGTACCGCCAACGTGTCCACATATTCGCCCAAGCGAGACGACTGGAACCATAGGAAAAATCTTCTACATTTGGAAACTTTACGCGACACCTGAAACTCGTCTAATGCTCTTTAATACGAACCAGGGACACACCTCTCCAAAAACACAATGTAACTAGACACCAATTGAAGTCAATCAAATACCAATTTGAACAAAGTAGCACGATAGGAGTGAAAGAATAGAAGTTTCCTACGCAGATGGGTACAAACGTCTACATACCATTGCACGTGTCAGACCCAAACCGATGAGTCGCGACTAGTGTCAGACCTCTAGTGACCAAATACCCTATACTCATATCTATACAATAATAAACATTAAGGGCCCACAAGTTACTTAAACGAATCTCGTACTGCCTCAAGAAAGGGTCACATCCCGAAATCTGTACACCCTGTATGCATATATAAACAAGCTGAAAGAACAGTGGAAGCCAACCAACATATACTGTGCACAAAAGAATAGAAGCTGATAAGGCTACATCATCTAACAAATACACACAACTGTCTACAGACCTCTACTGGAGTACAAAGCTGTAGAAAGGACGGGACAGGGCTTCGTCATACCCATGTTCATATACATCTCAAAAGAATGGCATACCAAAATAGACTGCAGCTCCGGATCAAATGGAGTGCATTGACCACTGCTGGATGTAGAGGTCATACTGAGCTGAACCACTCGTCTACCTACCTGAACATGCAGGCATGAACGCAGCCCCTCCGAACAATAGGGGAGTTAGTACGGATAACGTACTGAGTATGTAAGGCATAAGAGCAACATAAGTATAAGAATCATGAATGGAATCTGAAACTCAAAAGTCAAACTGACAATCTACATGCATTTGTATGAACCAGTATCAGAAAATATGTGCATGAGTCTGTATCTCTGACAATGCCTCTGTGGGCACATAATATGCATGCTCTCAACGATAATCATGCTCATGTATATAAATGTAGGTCAGAGTGCTGAGGAACATTCAGCCCTATCCATATCCCATATAATAGTGCCGAGAAACGTACGGCCCGATCCATATATCATCAACATCACTGTGCACCAGCTGAT